>NC_056726.1:473593751-473746251 GCF_019279795.1 Protopterus annectens
GATTTAGAGTTTGGAGATTCCCTATATCCTTGTTAATTAGGTCTATGATGATGCGCTCCATAGCCTTACATGTCAGACTCGTCAGGCTAACAGGGCGATAATTCCCAGGGTCTGTAGTTGCTCCCCCTTTATGGAGAGGGATGACTGCAGCAGTGCGCCATTTGGTAGGGACAAAGCTTGAGGTGAGGCTGAGACTGAACAAGGCACACAGATGTGGTGCTAGTTCACTTCATAGTTCATGAAAAACACATCCAGAGATATTGTTGGGTCCCATGGAAGCTGTATTCTTGGCCTTGGACAATGCAGCTTTAACCTGTGCTGCAGTAATGCTGGGTGCCTGGCATTCGGTATTGTGATTGGTCCTTGGGGGGGGGGTAAAGCTGGCACTGAATCTGTCGGCCAGTATGTTGGCAATATTTGCTGGCTCAGTGTAGGAGGTGCCATTGTGCAGTAACTCAGAGAAAACCTGGGTATTGCCATGGAAATTCTTGATATAACTATAGAAGGCTTTGAGGTTGTTCTTAGTGTCTGCCGCAATTCTGCCTTCATAGCTGGCTTTAGAGGTTTTGATGAGGGATCTCAACTTTTTGTTGAGGCTAATAAGGAAGTTTTTCCAGTCTTGGGACTTCACCTTTTTCTGCAACAGTTTCTTCCTTCTATTGTAGAGTTTACTAATGGCAGGGGACCACTTGATCGGCTTCTTTTTTTTGGAGGAGCGCGTCTTGGTTCTGTTGGTTATGGCTAGTTCCATGCATTTATGTACGTGTTCATACAGTGCATTGTGGTATGATTCGGCAGTCATGCATCTCTTTTGCATTGACATGGGTGCCATGAAGTTAGCCACCTCTGTTTTTAAAAGCCCAAAGTCAGTGTTGAAGTTTTTCATGGTGGTTACCTTTGTGGGAGGTGTGGGCGAGATGTGGATTTCCATGGTGATTAGTTTGTGGTCGGATCTAACCAGGGAAGAATTGACTATTGGTGTAGAGCAATGGTTGCCCATGTTAGTAATAACCAGGTCAAGGATGTTACTTCCTCTAGTGGCAGTAAGAATGAGCTGCTCCAAGGCATTGGAATTGATGAATTCCAGGAAGGGTTAGGCCAGTGTATTGGTGCACGAGTTTTCCCAGTTGATGAAGGGGTAGTTGAAGTCACCTAGTATGAGTGCTGGGTTGGACCTGTGATGACCGTGCCCTGGCTCAGCAATCAATCCTCACCACTAACACCAGGGAGGTTGTCTCATAGAAGAGGAAAGAATAACAAATACACACAGCAAAGTACAACTTCCCTTAAGTGCACACAGAGATCACAGTCAGTCTAGGGCTGGTTGCTCCCTTGCTCCCCAGGTCCCCAATAAGACTCCCCACTGGCACAGCTATAGGGAAAAGATCTCAGCCTAGCTGGCAAGCTAACCTCCAGTACCCTTTCTGTCCCCTGCCCAAGTAGCTGACACACACCCACACTTTGAGATAAGTATTTATACAACTTCACAGACAGTCCTGGGAAAGGCTGACACAGATTCTCTAGCTGTGCCCCTTTACCCAGACTATACAGTAGTAATTACTGCCACCACCAGCTTAATAATTATCAGTTACCCAAAGGCCCTTAAAAAGGTGTCCAATTATTACTGTGCAATATTATTATCCAACTGGTAATGTGACTATTCAGTCTAAGGCTTATTAGGAGTGGCTTATTACAATAAACTCTATAAATATGCAATGTACACTAGAGCCTACTTATCTCTACACAAACCAGCAACAGGTAAAGGTTTTAAAATATTTAATAATAAATAATTAAAAACACAAGACAAAACTACTACACCACAGAGATATCTAAGAGTTCAGAGATCACACAGAAACTTAAAATAATACATTCGAACAGGTCTGATGTCAAAGAAAAACACAATCTTAACTTTCTAATCTTTAACTATTCTTACGAGAAAACATAGTGCTACAATCCTACTTACATATATAAAGAGCACAAGCAGTGCTGGGTTGATGGCCCAAGACACAATGCTTACAGTCTCTCACTGAGCAACAGTTTTTAAACTCACTAACAAACATCTTTGTTAGGCCCTCCCAAATTTCATAATTTTGACACCGGTTTTCCCAGTATACATTTTACATCATTTTGACACTAAGTCTGGAGTTCCCAGGCCAACAAACTGCATTATTTAGCAATCTAACACCTGCTCAGGAAACTACAACAATAAAAGACATTTCACATGTATACTCTAATGCTTCCTTAAGTTAAGACAATAGAAAGAACATGTTCAGCCAGCCGCTTCGGCACCACTTTTTAGATAACTGTAACTTCAAAGAACATTTGAAATGCTTGGCTTGGTTTTCCTTACAGAAGATGGCAATGTTGCAACAATCTTGAAGTTCACATTTTACAGTGTTTTCTTTCATTTAAGAACACAAGCCTGTATTTTACATTTATATATATAAATGATAGAATTACGGATCAAATTCTATTTGACTAGGCTGGCAGCCTTCGCCCATCTTTCCCCAATCTTCACAGGACCCTAATAGTTTCTGGGGTGCTTAGGAATGTGGAATGAGAGTCTTGGGACATGGTTGGGGACCTACTGCAGGCTACAACCTGAATCGTCATCCTACCTAATGTTAGTTGTACCTGAAGTATCTCAGATACGTTATGCTGGGTTACTAGTCTGGAGGTGTGCATATCCTTTATGAATATGGAGACACCACCATCTTTGCAGCTTTGGTCCATGTTCTGAGGCCAAAAGGTGTGGCATGGAGTTATAGCCTGGTAGCACAGGGGTGCTTTCTGCTGCTTTAAACCAACTCTCCGTTACAGCACAAATGTCGATATTCTCCATTTTGAGGAATGCTTCGAGCAAGTGCATCATGAGATTTAGACTTCTAGCATTGAGCAGCATGACCCTCAGATTGCATGACCCTCAGATTGCATCAAACCCTTGACCCGACCCAGTTTGGTTTTGTTAAGGGTAGATCTTCTTATTAAACCTAGTGGACTTCTTTGAGAATGTCACCAAAGACCTGGATGAGAGCAAAACAGCATATATCACCTATCTGGATTTAGCCAAAGCCTTTGACCAAGACCCCATTCAGGTATCATAGAGAAACTCTCCCAGCTAGGGATTAACCAATACATTACTAGATGGGTAGCAAACTAGCTCACCGACAGAACGCACACGGTCAAGTTGGGAAGTCCACCTCCACCAGTAGACCAGTTACCAGCGGGGTACCACAAGGATCTGTGCTGGGCCCTCTACTGTTTGGAATCTATTTCTCTGAAGTCCAGGTGTAGGTAGATGGTCTATGGCTTACCATGCTTGCAGATGACTGTAAACTGGGTGCAATCCCAGAGTCCCCTGCCAATTTTAACATTTTACAGAAAAGGTTGACACAAACAAATAATTGGTGCCAAACTCACAGGCTACAACAAGCAAAAAAATGCCTCATTATCCCCTTTATCAAATGAATAGCCCCTGCTAATTATGATACAGATAGCACTCCTCTAAGCTCAAACTCAGTGGTGTGAGACTTGGGAACACAGGTTGACAGCAATCTAAATTTGATCACCATGTGTCCATAGTGGCAAGAAAAGTATTCTACATTGCACATCTCATAAATAAGGGCATCACATCTAAGACAAGGGAGGTTATACCTCCACTATACTAGACCCTTATTAGACCTCTCAGCAGCCTGTATGATACAGAGTAGAATGCTCTCTTCTGTATGTACCTCACCAGACACCTGCAGCAACTGGAAAGACCACAGAGGTTTCTAACCAAGGGAATCCAGGGCCTCCAAAACATACATGGAAGGACTAAAAGCCTGTCACTGTACTCTGTATCATACAGGCTGCTGACAGTTTCAGACCCTGCTCTAATGGAAATACTGCACATCCACAAATCAAAATGGGACAATAACTCGCTCCAGGGATCTCAACCTAGCTTGTGACATTAACAGAACATGCTGAAGAGACACACATCTCTCAGAGACTGTCGCTCCTCTGGAACAGGTTCCTAGTCCATATGAAGCAGAGCTCCTCAATGACCCTATTCAAGTGCAACCTTGACAACTGGATAGGTGACCGTCCTATGTCCCTCATGGACAATGGCAGTTGTTGCTGATCACAAAATCGCTCTAACAATGACCATCGATCTAGTGTCAATAAGGGTATTCGGGTTATTGCATGGCTAGGCTTGTAAAGGACCTAGGGCCATTAGCCTAGTAACCTTCTATGAACTTACACTAATTTAGAGAAATCCATTTTCAGCTGCAAATGAATAAAGACTTCAAAAAGAAAAGGTTGAGAAAATCAGTTACCACAGAATTCAGAGAGATTTTAAATGAACTTCTATGACAAAAATCACGCGAACAATATACAAACAAATATTAAAGTAAGTAGAAGAAGTTGTTGCTCTGACTGTACCAGTTTTGGAAGTCGCACAAAAAGCTGGATTTGCTTTACATCGTACGCAAATGTGCGCAGTAGCTTCTGCTCACTACTGCTTGCAGTTGCACCTCTTATTAACAGTAAAGATCAATACATTACAAACAAAAGACAGGATTTTTTCCAGATAAGCTCTGGATTGTCCTCTCTGCAGTCTTAACTATTCAAATCAGAATTTGTTCCTGATATGAATTTTTTTAGGTCCTTCTACTATCACCTCCCTCTCAATGAATCAGTAAATTCCTTCAATAAGATTTCCCCTTGACACACTTGATTCTATTGCTCCATCCAGAAAAATCAGAATCAAATCCAACTACGCCCCCTGGCCAACAAAACAAACCCACTCAATCGTGCACAAAAGCGATTCTCCCTGGAAAGCCTGGATTAAAAACAAGTCCCCTCTTTTACTGCAGACATACAGAGAGCTCAGAAACCTGGCTAAAAGAACTTTTTTTCATCCAATCAAGTAGCCCTCACAAAAATTCTGGACCACCATCAACAACCTACTCCACCCAGGTAACCCCACTACTCCCAACCCCTTTCCAAACAGCACTTCTACTGCTTCTGAAATTGCCTCCCTCCTTAATAACCATTTCACAGAAACTATTCAAAACTTCACACTTAATACACAAAACAGTACATCTCACTCAACACCTCCACTACTCCACAACAAAACTCTCCCCAATACGTTCTCTTTCCAACCAGTCCCAATTACTACAATTAAATCTCTCCTTAACAAACTTAAGCCCTACTCTACCCTAATTTCCTAAAAACAGCTGCACAATTCAATGCCTACCCTCTCTCTATTCTTATTAACCATTCCATTTCAAGAAGCCCTGGTCCCTGACATTTGGAAATCCTTCTATACTATCCCACTTCACAAAGGTGGCAAATCTACAGATCCCTCTAAGATTAGACCAACTGCTAGCCTGTCCCCCTATCCTAAATATTGGAAAAGTGCATCCATGTTCAGCTACTCAAACACCTTTTCGATACCGATCTCCTCACGGCTACCAAATATGGCTTTAGACCTCACCATAGCACTTCTACTGCACTACTGTCATTTACCCAAATAAAATCTGAAGCCCATGACAATAACCTCCTTGTCTCCAGTCTTTTCCTTGATCTTTCAAAGGCCTTTGATACTGTCTCTCATTCTAAACTTCTAACTAAACTCTCAGACCGACAACTCTCTACCTCCTCCATTAACTGGTTCTCTAGCTATGTCTCCAGCAGGCAGCAATATGTCTGCTGGCAAACTGTTCTCTCTCCATTCCTCCCTGATAATACTGGAGTTCCCCAAAGATCAGTTCTGGGCCCCCTCCTGTTTAATATTTTCACTAATAAACTTCACTCTGCTACTAACTTCTCTACACTTCTACAGTACGCTGTTGACTCTGCCCACAACATCCCTGATCTTCTAGCTTTCACTTAACAAACCTTTTCCTCTGTCGAAAGCTGGCTCTCTGATAACTAACTCATATTAAAAAAAAAATTCCTTCTCTTCCTCCCTAAAACACTTGCTCAGCACAAAGCCTCTTTTTCTACACCCTCTCTGAATAACACCACTATTAAACCGGAACCCTATATTAAACTACTTGGAGTTATCATTGACTATGAATTCAAATTTGATATTCATATTCAAAGTATAAAAAAGACCCACCAGAAACTTGGACTTCTCCTGCGTAATCAAAAATTTCTGTCCCCCTCCTCCAAACCCTCCCTTGCTCAGGCCCTACTCCTACCCTGCCTTCTTTACGCTGCCCCTGTCCTTACTCATGTTCAAACATCTCTTCTCACTAAACTAGAGCAAACTTACAACAAAACTGCCAGATTTGCCCCCACCCTTTCTTACAAATCTCACCAATGTCTTGCCCTTAAGTCACTCCAATGGCCACAATTATCCAAACAGCTACTTATACCCCAGCTACATACTGCACGCTCTGTCCTATATGAACCCTCATCCTGTGCCTCCATCTCAAATTTAGTCTCCTTCTATAACCCCCCTCGTCACCTCTGTACTGCCAGTAAACACCTCCTTCAGTTATACAAACCCAGCAAAAACATTGGTAAGACCCTTTACAAAAACTCTGTAGCCCATGCTTGGAACTCACTCATTGTCAACATAAGAACCATTCAGCATAAATACCAGTTTAAAAAAGAACTTAAAACTTTTTCTCCTGAAGACTTAGTCATGCTGTTGTCAAACCCCCACTTGAACTAGTCTCCTCTCTTCTCATCTTATCTGCTTTTCCCTATCACCTCTTTTTCCTCCTTGTACTTGTTCTAGCAAACTGTAGTCATACTGTATTCCTTTGTGTAATATTCTCTAAACCTTTTAATTGTTACTTGGCCTATGCTATATACTGTTCTCAAATTTTGGAAATTGTACTTAACTGTTATTTTACCTATGCATTGTACTGCTGTGTACAAATGTTTGACTTGTACTACATTTCTGTGACCCTACTTTAATATTTTGTAAATATCATACTTATATTATTTCTGGAGCTTTTCCCTTTGGGACTCCACTGAAAATGAGCCCCTGGCTCAGCTGGGCTTACCCGGTTAACAAATCTCAATAAAATAGAGAAATAAATAAATCGATAAACTTACAAACCAGAAAAAAATTAACATTTGGTAAATACCGCTTCCTTGAAAAAGTCTTCATTTTGACCCTGTAATAGCCAACTAAGTACCAGTTTTATTGGTATCTTGTCTATCTGGCATGTGTTCATACATTTTCAGAAAAATTAAAATAAACACCAAATTTGTTCAACATATACAATAATTGCAGATGCTTCACTAAAATAACAGCATGAACATTCACTAAACAGTAAAATCATTAAACCACTTATGCAATGCTTTCATAAGCCAGTAGATGTGAATTAAGCCAACAAAATTATGCAAATAAGTCTGTTTGAAGCCTCTCACCACCTCATGACATCAACATACAGGGGCCTTTTTTGAATAACCAATATATGAGAAGTGGCAGAATAACAAAGCAACATTTTTTTACTATCCAAATCACATATGCAACTTGTTTTTCTTTATTCTCTTCTACCTACACTCAGACCACCAAAGGCACTTACAAATTCCAAACTAAATTACTTATATTTAACCAGAACACCTACCTATTAAATGTAGTACTACCATTTAAATCCTAAACATTTTCTTTACATTTTCTTGATCTTTCCTAACTTGACATTAAATCCATACCTGAAAACTCTCCATTCCAGATGTTGACAACATCTTCCTTTTCTTTTATATGGAAATTTGATCAATAAATGTATCAGCTAGCAGACTTACATTTCACAGCAATATGTATGTGCATCTAACTGAAAGTTCTGATATGCATCCAATAACTATTTCAGATTATGGGACGATAATTAAAATAAAAATGCAGGGTAATGAAATAAAAATGAGACACTGATGCTTTCCCACCTATCAGTTGAAAAGAGAGGAATTTAAGGAATGGGTAGTGGAAATTATTTGGGAGTTATAGAAGAAAGATTTTTTTCTGAAACTATAGTTAGGGAGTGGGGTAAAACTAAAGTGGAGTTTAAAATAGAGTGGAAATAAAAGAGAGAGAGAGATGGTTAAGAAGCAATAAGAATTATTTAAAGGTGCTGACAAATGTTAAAGTATTGCAGAACAAGGTGAAATCTCACAGAACAAGAGGAGCAATTGCAGAATGCTAAGCAGAAAATAAAGGAATACATTGATAACATGCAAGAGTTTAGAAAGATTGTTGTTAAGCAACTGTTTTTGATAATAATGCCAGAGCACAAAAATTTTAGTGCAACAACTCAGGCAGCAGAAAGTACAAAAGGCTGTCACCAAGCTTAGGGAGCCTATGACATAGAAGAGAACAACAGTTCCTGTAGAGGTACTAAAAATATTTTGGAAATTTTATTAAAGTCTGTATAAAGCAGAGAAATGTGGAGATCAAGAAGAGGTACAAATGTTAGAGGTAGATGAGGCTCAATTACTAATAGTAAGGATATGAGGAGAGGAGATAAAAATGGTGGTGTATAACCAATCAACAGGAAAGATGGCATTCCTGTGGAAGTTTGGAAGCTAGGAGGGAAAAAGTGCTAAAGATCTAGAAGGTTTTAACAGTATTTTAAGAGGAGGAGAAGTGCCAACATCCTGGAAAAAAGCAGTGATAGCTGCAATACCTAAAGAGGGCAAAAGATCCTTCAGATCCAACTTCACACAGGCCCATTTCAATATTAAACCGTGACTATAAAGTGTTTATATCTATAATGGCCAGAATAACAAAGGTGATGCCAAAATTGATAGACATGGATCGATGTGGTTTTGTGGAGGGGAAGCAAACATTTGACAACATTAATAGAACACTGATGATGCAGAGGGAAGCTGAATGTAAGAAAATATCACTACTGTTGGTGGGTCTTGATGCAGAGAAAGCATTTGAAGGAGTAAGCTGGGAGTTTATAAGCAGGGCAATGGAAGCATTTGCATTCCCTGATAAAATTATAAGGCTGATTAGGAGGATAAATGAGGGATCAGAGGCGAAAATTAAAGTGGGTAAGTTCCTCTCTGATAATGTTTGTTTGAGCAGAGGAACCAGACAGGGGTGTCTTCTTTCCCCTTTGTTATTTGCTCTATATTTGGAACCACTGCTAAAGAAAATAAGAGACTTAGAAATTCAGGGATATAATTGATATGGCAGTCAAGAAAAGCTGGCTCTGTTTGCAGCTAACATTATTTTTATACCTGATAAAACCAGAAAAGGACATTTCATTGTTGTAGAACATTTTGAGGCAGTTTAGAATGTTTTAGCTTCACTAATTTTGTATCCCGAAAAGAAAGTCTGCAGCTGTAAATTATGCACCCACACATGAATTGGGCCAGCAATATATATATTTATGGGAACATGATAAAATGAAGTACTTAGGAGTATGGATTAAAAAGGATTCTGGTTTGGCAGCAAAGGAGGATATTTGGGAACAGACTAAACAAAAGATAATACAAAAACTGAGAAGCTGGAAGCTCTGTTATATAGATATGGATATTCCCTTTAGTTTTACACATAGGTCAGGAATAGTTTTATCAACCACATGAGAAGTTGTGCATGGGAATTAATAAAGAGCTACAATATTTTATCTGGGAGGGAAAGATGCAAGAGTCAAGTGGGATAAGCTGATTCTTCCAACTGAACAAGGCGGTTTGGAATTACCTGATTTGAAGGGGTATTCGACAGCTACACAGTTGAGGCTTTTTTTTATACATAACACAAGCAGAAACCTACAATTCAAAGCGGAAAGGGATGATGATGAAACAGAGGGGAAGCCCAAGAAACAAGGACAGACTGGGATTTTGGACACAGATCCTTAAGGAAAATAACAATAACCATGCAGAATATTATATTCATAAAGCAGCAGAAAGTATTCTAAGAACTAAGCCAACATGGAAATGGAGAAAGGAGACTCTGCTAATACAGATGACTGTAATTAGGGACACAGACAATAGGCCAGAGGGGGCTAGAATGTATTGGAGAAAACTGGTAAAAAAAGCAAGGTATTGGAAGGGAATAATCAGAAAGGGAAAGGTAAAAAAAAAATGGGAAGAGGCCAAGAATTTATTTGGAATGCAGGATAGAGATTGCTTTCCCTATTAAGGATTAATATCACAGTATAGGCAAAGAAAAAGAAATAGGGGGGTCCTAACTGAAAGACCAGCACTGGTACAGTTTTTAGTAGAATCTAGAACAGAAGCTGCTGTTAAAAAAGGAATAATTAGCAGAATATAAAAAATACTGCATGATAACCAAGGATCAAACAGGAATTTAAAAAGGATTGGGAAGACAGACTGGATAAGCAATTCACAAAGAAACAATGGAGAGATACATGCGTGTCTCCCAAATATGCAACAAAGTCTAGAAGATTTAGGATCTTAGCTTGGAAGTGTTTACATAGGTATTTTTATACCCCAAGTAGACTCCAAAAAATTTTCCTCAGGTAGACAGCAAATGTTGGAGGTGTGATGGGAAAGCGGTAACTGAGAACATGTTTTCTGGGAGTGTAATGATTTGGCACACTTTAATGATTCCCTGCAGGCAGCTCTGTTAGAGAAACTGGGTAAGCAAACTGGTGTAACTATGGAAATGATTTTTTGAGCTATGATACAGAATCGGAATTGCCTAGACATAGTGAGGCCTTGCCGAGGCTAATTATGGTGGCTGCCAAAAAAGCAATTACTAAAAAATGGAAATCAAAGTGTAAGCCAACTTTACTGGAAGTAAACGGGAGGAACAAATTACATAGGAAAAAAATGGGAATTGTGGGAACAATACATGGAGAGGAGGAACAAGGTTTAAAAGAAGGCAAGATCTGAATGAGCTATGTAATATCTGACTGACAATGACTGGCTAGATTACAAGTGATGTATAATGTTTGCAACTACAATTAGGTCAATATGTTTTTTCTTCATTTATATAGATGTATGATTGCCCATGTCATATGTGATAATTTAGTAAAGATGTTTACAGTTTAAAAATATATATATTAATCAGCTCACTAAACTGTTTTACAATCTTACTGCATTGGAAGAATTAACCTTGGTAAAGCCTCTATCATATGATTTCATTTGTTTTTGTAGTCATGGTGCGGGCCATATACCTTCTCAAAATAAATAAAATATTTACTACAGCATGTGATGTGTTTGTTTTACAGTATAGCTTCCATCTATGTTTTAAATACAGAATGTATTTAACAGTAATACATGTACTGAATTCCCATTTGAATTTTATTATTTGAACACTTTTGGCTGGCACAATTAGGCTGTGGCTGAAAAGGGTCAGTTTGAATCAGTCTACTTACATTTCTTCATATCTTTTTGATAACATGCTCAATAAATACTGTACATCAGTACATCACGTACATCTGTTCAGCAAGTGACTGATTTAAAATGAGAGACAATGTTAAATTATTGTAAACTATCTGCAAGTGACACCACGAGAATTGGAACAGACAAAATGGGTGGTAGTTAATAAAAAAAAAACTGTTTTAATTAGCCATTTATTGTAATAGTAAGTGTTCTGTTCGTCCTGCAACAATGGAATTAGGATTCATTCTTAAAAAAGCACTATTAACTCTGTTACTGGACAACTTAAATTTGTTTTCATAGATTCATAGGTTCATTGTTATGTACTAGGCTAATGACCACTGAGGCCTTTTTAAGCCTGCCCATGCATCCCAAATCACTGACAAATTCTAGCACCATTGGTGGTGTAAACAGGAGTTTGGGAGATGAACATTTTACAAAAAGGAGCCTAGGAGATGAACCACTTGCAGGCTGTGTCCATTAGAGACATTGGTGCCAAACCAGGGGTGAATTTCCAGTTCCCCATTCAGATTTCCATGTTACTCTTAAACTGGGTTAGGGAAGGGCTAGTCTCTGGGATACATACCTGTCTCGCCAGCAAGTTCTATATATCTCACAGGCAAGGTTTAAATCTTTAGAATGGGCAAGTCTGGTGTTGGTTGTTTTGCAGACATACAGAAGCCCTCAACAGGCTGTAGGAGACAGAACACAGGGAAAGGGCTTTGAGGAGAGCAGCACAGGACATGTTATTTACACCCTGTATTCTTAAACAGCATGTACAAAACAGCTTACTTTAGCATGCCACTTCAACATCAGGGTCTAATGACATACTCATGGTAAAGTTACAGAGAATGTGCAGTAATGTTTGACATTGGCAAAATACATCGAATAGATGAAGAAGTTTCATACACAAAGTGTTCCAAGTTCTGATGATAAATATGCTCAGTACACACAACATAGTCACCACTTCTGATATAACGTGCATTAAGTCTTTGAATTGCCTTCTTCCTGGTTAAACAATTCTCCACAGCACACTGTTGAGGCACAGCCTGAAATGCTAAGGATCTCAAACGCACATATCCACAGACATTCACTTGACACTGCTGTATCTGTCTGGTATATTTCAAAAAAGTGTATAATTTTCCTACAGGCCAACTCTCCTTGTGGGCCATTTTAAACCTAGCCAATTACCCCATGTGAGAATCAAACCTTGTGTCTGTAAGATAAACACGTTAACCATTATGCCAGACTCCCACCCAACAAATAGGCTAGTACTATGCTAACTGTCCTTGTGGACCACTTTAAGCCTAGCCAATTACCCCCATGTGAGAATCAAAACCAGTAACTTGTGTCTGTAAGGTAAACACCTTAACCATTACACCAACCTCCCACCCATAACAACTCCAGCAAATTACTTGACTTCAATACTCTAGCTACATACTAAAGTGCTTAACGTCTGCTTTATAAGGGGAGAAAAGCCCCTCCACCAGTGTTGCACCACAGTGCATATGGGGAAGAACCCCTTACAAGCATTATTTTTCACTAATTTGGTATTACGTCATTTCCACACAGTTTATGCATGATCGTTACAATACACAATTATCAAAAAGTAAGCATCATTTTTAAACTCTGTTTTGCAAGAAGGTATAAAAAACAATTCAGATATGGGGATAAAGTGGAAAGTGAGGGGAAAGAAACAGTGGAAGTAGATGACAGACGTGAACTACATAAGGGGGGGGGGGGAGTGCAGAAAATGAAAGAGAGCTGAAGGGGAATCAGGAGGGCAACTGAAGCTTGGGAGATAAGAAAGAAACACAACAAAGCCAAGAAAAAAATAGTTGAAACATTAACCTTACTGTAACAAACAGGAGGATCCAGCCAATTAGTGATTTTTTTTTTTAACCAAAAAACAAAACAAAGTGAAGCAGAAACGCAAATTGCAGATTCACAATTTGCAACACCGATTCAGTCTACTTTGTTGTCTCTTTGTGTTTAACTTGCATAATGAACAAAGGCTTCCAGTAACAAAACCCCATGAATGGACAACTGTGACAAATCCCAGTACAAGAAGGCACAAACAGGCGCAGTAGTTGGCGCTTTCTACATTGCAAACCATGCAATTATGTATTACTTGAATCAATTAAAAAAACAAAATCTGTGAAACTTGTAAGACCATTATGCTTTGCAATGTGTGCTCTATAGCAATGCAAAGCAACAGTGCTGTTGTATAGAATGGCATTTCTGCATCACATTCACAAATGAAGCAGCTTTAAATAACAAATACAGGAAACTACAGCACTTTAATACAACAGTCACCCAGTACCACCAAATTCTGTAGCTTTAATAAACTAAAAGTAAACCACAGAAAACAATGTAACTCCACTAACCGGCTTATTAATCCCAGCAAGACATATTTAGTCTAAATTACTTTATTATAAAACCCAGAAAATGAACCTAAAGTCCGAGCCTTCCAGTGTTTTACATGCCAAGGAAAAAAGGGTTACTTAAAAGAAAATTTACAACCACAAATGGAAGAAATACGCTTCTCCATTTGATATTGATACTTTGTGCTGTACCAATTTAAAAGAATCACTCTAAATATGTCTTATTATATTTAAATTAGTCTTACTGCAAGATAGCTGTAATAAGGTCTACATACTGACAATATTTTTTCAGTCTATGTATTTTGCTTCCATAATGCAGTTTGTGTTCCACTAGCATTACTAGATGCAACAAATGCAGTATTTTCCTGCACTTGGCTACCATGACAGTGCTATTAATAACTCTCTTTTTAGACTGTCTCTGAAAATGGTCAGCATTTCTTTTTTCCTAAATTATTGGGAATACGCACTAAATATTAGTGTTTAAATAACTTTCCATGTTGCCTTAAAATCAAAAGCATGTAAACTGCATGGTTCTCAAGTATTCTGAGATGTAGTACTAGCCAATTATCAGACATTCTGCTACAATTCTGCTCAAGTGTCAATGCATTCAGGCAGGTTCAGCAAAATCATTCCTTTGTATGTGAACTTCAGAGTTGTCACATCATACAGCTGGTAAGGCGGATGAAAAACTACTAGTAGCTTTCTACAGTTACATAAAAAATACAACACTTCAGTGGCCCAAGAAGAAAGTATTTATCATTTTGTTCATAGTACTGCAGTATAACTCATCAATATCCTTTGCAAATATTAAAGCATCCCTCTAATGGACTTGTGACCACTCAATCCCCTGAGAAGGGGACATTCCAAAACCACAGTGATAACAGACATCCTAAGGAGCTGTTATTTAGGCAGCTGTGGAGGTTGTTTGTGGCCTTGCTAGGTCTTGGCTATGACGGTGTTTCTCTTGATCTTAACCCTTCCCTCAGGTAGGGACATACAAACTGTGTTACTGCAAGAACCACTATGCCTTCCCATGTATGTGTATGCTGCCACACACCCACCACTGAAGGTTAGCAAGTGCATGGTTTGGTGCATCACTCAAATTCCACTGGGCTAGTCCTTTGCACTGTCAGCCCTTCTCTGAGAAATTGTGGACTTGGGTGATCCTGGTCTACTCATCTCCTCCCACACGGTAGGCACATCCATCTTCCCCATGTCAGCTCTGACATATGTCTGAGCTGCTTATTGATCTTGGGTTTTGTTTGGGTTATAATCAGGGATTTTTCCCTCTACACCACTGGAGATGGCTTCTTCATATGAAGATTACTCCAATATCTAACTTTTTCCACCAAAAGATTTTAATTTTGGCTGTTTACTACTTTACTGAACTAACACGTAGTCACGAAAAAGATCCTTCGCCACCAAGGAAACCAGTCCAGGAACGTTTATTAGATAAAATGACACAGTTAACACAAAGCATGATGTCAGGAAGTTGACGAAAACGCATGGTGTTTTATGGATTAAGGCGTTCACATGCTTATATGCCCTTTGGCTTTTAAGTACTTTCATGCTTTGTGTTAACTGTGTCATTTTATCTAATAAACGTTCCTGGACTGGTTTCCTTGGTGGCGAAGGGTCTTTTTCGTGACTGCCTTACGTGTTGGTTTGAGTTTATTTGCAGTTCCTGTTTTGGTGTTACTTTACTGAACTAACCAAATCAAGTTTCTAGATTCAACACTTTGGAGATGACTAACAGACAGAAGTAAAGCAGTGTGTAATCTATCCTATGTTCCCCATCAACTACTGCAAGTAACACTTTCAGTATGTTTTTTCCTGTCATTAAAACTATTTGCAGCACTGTATGTTCTCCTCTAGATACCATCCTTAAACATTCAGCTTCATAACCATGTAAATTAGTCTCTCTGTTCTGGATTTTTAACTTTTATGCTTTGATCTCGACAATGTATAAAAATATTACTTTGCTTTTCCCAAGACTCAATGTGTAACTAGTCTCAATTTTGTTTGTGTGTAACCCTGGACTGAACTTGAATACTGCCAGCTGGGATCAGTGTTCTACCTCATCTAGCACAATTAATAAAAGAAAAAAAGAATTAATGTTATACAGGGTGAGACAAATTCCTTTCTGAAACAATGCAATGTGTGAACAAGAAAAAAAAGAAGCTGAAACCTTCATAAATTGTGGTAGAAATATGGAAATGAAATATACAAAGCTGAAAAAAATAAGGAAAGGTTTCTGAAACCCAAAGCATGGCCAGCTGATACTGCAGGGAGAAAAGACATTACTGACTGCACTGGAGAACTGAATTGCTTTTTATATTCATTTTTGTATAGCCTAACCACATCTGCCTGTAATGGCTGTAATATACAGAAGGTTTGCTGTAAGAACTGAGAAAATGGGGGCAGTGGGGGTAGATTGCAGACAGCTGAATTTACTAAAAACAGTTGTCAATTGCATATAACAAGTAAAATTTGTTAATCACTGACCACAGACCTTTATCTGCATTTTACAGCAGGCTAACTGCATTCTCAAACAAGAAACAAATCAGATAAGTCCAGGAGACCTTGGCTCAAGTACAGTCCCAGCTTCTAAAAAGTTTGTTAGGGGGCACAAAATGAGCAGCATTTTCCCAGTTCAGCTATGTTAGAAGAAAAGGAAGATTGGTGTAGCAAACATCAGTGAAGACATACAGCACTCAGTAAACATGCTCACGATGCACCAGGAAATTCCATGGAATCTGCACCTGATGTTACTGGAGATGTGGGGAGGGGCCGATTTTATCCTAGTGATGCAACACTGGGATGCTGCAATCTCAGCCCCATATACTGGATTATTAGGCACATAAACATTTTGGCTTTGGGAAGCCAAAAATTGAAGAATGGTATCAGGAGCAACTGTCAGTAAGATGACTGAGTGGGATTTTTTTGAGGGGGGTACACTGAAATAACTGTTTACATGTGACAAAACTATAACTAACAATGTTTAAAAATAAGTTTATTGACAGATATCTAAACAGTACTTTTGTAAGCAAATTAATAGCTAAAATAAGAGAATACAGTGACTTCTCACTTCATTTGTTCTTTCTGTTCTCTCATCTTTTCACATTGCTGGTCAGAATGTGTCAAAGCAAAGAAAACGACTGTGTGCTCTTATATAAGTTGACTCACTCGTTTACAGACTGTAAACAAAATGATGTACCAGTGCACAGGAAAGGGAACGTATTGCAGCTGAACAGTTCTACCAAAACTATTTGAGCTAACTGTTAATATATATATATATATATATATATATATATATATATATATATATATATATATATATATATATATATATGCTGCTCAGTATGTTTACCTTTTCAAGCTGTAACAGCTTTCCTCTTAAAATGCTGATTTCTTTTTCTTTGTTTCTCAATTCTTCACGGACTGCTTCTACATCATCCATTTTAAGAAAATTTAATTATTTATTTGATAATTTTACGACTGAAACAACCTTCGGCACTTATAGCAAACCACTGACAAGAGAAACACACGCTCCTCATTTCCTGTCATAGACAGCACTTCCTGCCTAGGTATAAGCAAAGTGCCCCAATCAGACACGCTACGGAGTTAGACAGGAGTAGCGGAGTCTGTATGCGCCCTCTGTAGGATTGCATGCATTGGAACTCTCCCGGTAAAGAGCAGGTTGAAAGTCGGTAGTGAAAGCATCGGGTGGAGAATCTAATTGTGACTGATGACTGGCAGGGATTCTTTTACCGATTTGTGTACGTGGAACGATTTAAAGTAGTCTACTATATTTCATTTGGGAAGACGTGTTCGTTTATGCAGTTACAAGACAAAAGATTGCTACTTGTCTTGTTTGTTTATTCATTGTTGGTTCAAAGTTCACATACCCTCTGGAAACCAGAGTAAATTTTAAAATCCAATATGGCCGTCATTCGTAAGGTGAAGTTTGAGGTACTGTAGTTGATTGCCAGGTAGCTTCCTTTTTCTGGTATAATGCTTAATTTTAACAATTGAATGTAAAAAAATGTCTACACACTTTTTAGGTGAGTCTTGCAAAGTTTAGTACTGTAACAACTTTGATTATATTAGCCGCATAAAGTTTTGATTTGTGTTTGCCGTCTACCTGAAACAGGTTGATTTTCATTGTTGCACATTCATTCGGGTTGTTCATTTTTACATAAATGATCGGTTGGTTTCGTCTTTATCTTGTTGAATCTGGCAACTTTTTGTTGTAGTTGTTTGTATTCTGCTGTGGGTCATAGTAATTTTCTATGCGGGTAGGTTCTCTTACATTGCAGCTCATCAGTTTGGTTGATTGGAATAGTGTCATTAGTATTGGCAGCTATACAGAGTATTTAGTACTTTTGTGCTCTGTTATGTGATAATTTCATTTAAAGCAAAGTTGTGCTTTTCTTTTTAATAATGTAAACTAGGGTGAAGCTTTCCATTGATATTCATTTTTCATCTATTTATTAGAAGTAGACATAGTAATACTGGTGTTACCAATGGTTATTTTGGAAACAAAACACTTAGAAGTAATGAGACTGAGGAGTACTGGTGTATACAAATGTGTCTAATGCAGTGTAATTACTCTTATTTTATGATTATAGTACTTAGACCTTGTATCTTGATTAGAAGCTTTCCACCCCTTTGGTTGGGTCTGTGATGGAAGAAGGCATATAATAAGGGATACCATCCAGTTTATCTTGGTAGATTTCTCTAAAATGTGATATAGGTAAGGTTTTGCTCTTTGTAGCAGCAGTGAACATACTGCGCAGAGTACAGATGACCACACTGCTTATTAATCAAATGTCATTGGGTGGGACTGACAACACCTATTTTTTTCCCATCAGCAAAGGGCAGTGTTATACTGAAAATTGTGCCAGTGAAGCCTGTACCTGTGGACATGGGGCATGGCAGGTTTTTCAGGTATGGCTTTTTTTAAACCAATGCAGGCTCATTGGTCTTGTACGTCAGTTGAGAGTGAAAGTGCAGTAGCCATTGTTGTGCTGTTGGAGAGTAGTGCTGTCCATGATATGCTCCCTGGTTTCAAGGTGGATAGCTGGAAACCCACTATTACTTTCACTAAAAGAATCTGCAACCCTTTTGTTTATGTGTCATTGGCGAAGTAATCAAAGGCAGGACTGCCTCCTTCTCTTCCCCCTCACATTCTCTGCCTGAAATGGCACATTAGACTTTAATCTTTCATTTTGGAAATAATGTAACTATCATCATGATATGCATGTGTATGTGTATACTGTTGCAAAATGTGTTCCTTTATTTTGCAGTAAAAACACAGCTTTCCACACTGTGTATATGCATGTTAGTTTTTAGCAGCATGTTTTGTTTTTTGGAAGTGTGATTTTTGGGATGATGATTAGAATTGAGGAGGAGTACAGCGGTGTAGTAAGTAGTAGTGCCTGGGCTGTGATAAGTTGTACCATCTTTGGTTTGGATTTATACTGTATGCCTAGCTTATTTCTTGTGGAAGTAATATGTGTTTTTTTTCAAAAAAAGTTTATGATTGATAATACCACGGAGTTTGGCATGCGTGACTTGTTCAATATTTAAATTTCATCTAGACCAAGTAAGATTCATTTTTGTTTTATCTTTGCATTTAACAGAAGCTGTAATACATTTTTTAACATCTTTATATAATTATCAGTCCAACATTACATAGATTGCTTAGTTCCTGCCTTCCCCTTAAACCTCCACTCCTCATCAAAAAACATTTAATTTACATGTATTTCCACTTTTTTAATGTAATTTGCTCCTACTCTTTTCTAAAGATTCCACTTCTGGTTCTTTTATCTGTTACAATATTCACTACTTCAAATACAGTTGGTTTAGAGTTTGATTTCCATTTCTAGTAATTGCTTTTTGGCAGCCAACCAATTTAAACGTAACAAGGCCTTACTACATCTAGACAATTCAGATCCTGTGTCCTAGCTCAGAAAAATTTTCCTTCATTATGCCCATTTGCTCGCCCAATTTTTGTGATGAGTCTGCCAACTCATTGCACATCCAAAATGTATATTTCCAGTTCATAGGCGTTTACTAGGTCAGTGACCACAAGGGCCTTTTTGATCCTAGCCAGGCATCCCAAATCTCTGGTAAGTTGTACCCTTGATAAGTGTAAGCAGGGACCTGGGAGATGAAAGGTTTACAGGCTGCCTCTATCCATTAGAGACATAGGTGCCAAACCATGCAGTTGTCTAAGTTTCACTTGAATTGGGTTGGGGAGGAACTCTGATTCACATGGAGGGAGAGCCTGTTACAAAGAAGGAATAGTCTCTGGGATACATACCTCTCTGTCCAGCAGGTCCTATTTATATCGCAGGCAAAGTTTAAGACTTTAGAATGGGTAATTCTAGTGCTGTTTGTTTTGCAGATATGCAGGAGGCCCATCAGAGTGGGGTCTGACAATGCCTTGTATGCCAGGCATAGATCTTCTCTCAGCCTGTAGGGGACAGAACACAGGGATAGGGCCTAGTAGTGCTCTGCATAGGACATGTTATGGCCTGTATTCTTTTCGTGAGGAACTTGTTGGACATGCCTGGTTAGGTACATGCCAAACAGGACATTGTACTCAATGATGGGTCTGATGAATGCTGAATACAGTGGGACAGTGACTTCTTTGGACCTAGATGCCATAGGTTTTGTAAAACATGGAATGATTTCCTCACTACTGTAGATACGTGATGAACAAAGGCTAAGCCAGGGAAGTAAATAGTGTGGGAAGAAATAGCCAGGGAATTGTTATGGCTAGGCTTGTATAGGCCCTAGGGCCGATAGCCTAGTACCAACCTATGAACCTATTAGTGTCTGTTTTTCCCCAAGTCCCTGACCACTGGGTCAGCTATTCGGGGTATGTTGTCAATATGATGGTAAGTTACCAGGGGTGGATGAATTCCCGAAGGATACTGTTATGCATTTCTTGGAATTTAGTTTTAGTCTCTGGAACTGACACCAGTTATTTTTCTGTGGGAGATTATGTGACTGTTTCTAATATCCAGTTCTCTGCAAATAGTCAGCCATAGGCCATTGAGATTGGCCTTGACTTCAGAGAAGTAAATGTCAGAAAAGAAGCAGTCCTGAGACTGATCCCCGAGGAACTCCACTTGTGACTGACCTCTTTGTAGAGGTGAACACTCCAGTTCTAACTTCCTAGGTTTTGATGTTACCTCTTGTGTTTAACAATGCCAGCATGAGGTACTGTCAAATGCCTTGACCAGGTCAAGCTAGGCAGTGTGAACCATTTTGTCCTCCTCCATTGCTTTGGTGACCTTCTCAAAAAAAGTCCACCAGGTTGAGTAGGCATGACCTGCCCTTGATGAAACCAAATTGGGTTGGGTGCATTGTGTGGAGGTTTCTTACTTCATTATCTGTCATTTCCACGATGATTCTTTCCATGGCTTTGCATATGAGACTAGTGGGTCTGTAGTTTCCAGGGTCTATAGATGTTCCACCTTTGTGCAGAGGGGTGGCTGTTGCTGTTCTCCGTTCATGGGCCATGAAGCCTGTGTATTGGCTACAGTTAACCAATGAAGCCTCCTGGAATTGCTATTTATGCTTCACGTTGTTTAGATATCATCCTGGGATATTGTCTGTGCCCATTGATGCAGTGCTCTTGGCCTTGGAGACATCCATTAAGGACATGTTCTCCTAGTGATAGCAGGTTGAATTATTTTTGATGGTATTTCTTGAAGGAAGGTTGAGAGGGAGATGGGGGTAAAGTTGGAGCAGAATTTGCCAGCCAATAGGTTTGCTATATTTTTTGGTGAAATATAAGTTGTGCCATTAACATTGAGCTCTGCACACAACTGTGTATTTCCTTAAATTGTGGACATAGCTAAAGACTGCCTTGTGGTTGTCCTTGGGCCGGGAGGCCAACTTTACTTCAGATTTGGTTTTGTTATACTTTTATTTGTCCTCTGGCTTGTTAATTTAGTTTTGAGAGTGCTTTTATCCTGCTGGGTGATGCACCTTCTAATTGTTGCCATGGTTTTCTTCCTTCTTTTATACAGTCTGATGTTGTTGTGATTCCACTGGGGGGGGGGGGGGGCTTGTTTTTTTGAATTAGTTCTTTACTGCTTCCAGGTGGGTACCGATGCATGTATGCAGCTATTACATGCTTGTATAGGTTTTCTGTGAACAGTCTGCATTGGCAACAGTGTTCTTTGGGTTTATATGGGCTTCAAATTTTTTATCCCTTAATAGTGGGAAGTTTAGCTTTTAGAGTAATTCCTGAGTATTCTAGGGTTAGCTGGGGTTCCAGGTTTTATTTTACTTCAATGGAGACCATTTTGTGATCTGACCTTACCATAGAAGACGTGTATATATATACACACACACACACACACACACACACACACACACACACACACACACACACACACAGTATTTCTGGATGCATGCAGCTATCTGCATCAAGTGCAGTTTACCTTAAGAGCACACAGAGACCACAGTCAGGCCAGGGCTGGATTATCCCTCTTTCTCCAGATCCCCAGTAAGACTCCCCACTGGCACAGCTATAGAGTTGAGATCTCAAATGAGTGATCAAGCCAAGACCTCCAGCACCTACTGTCCAATCAGTGCTTTGTGTCCCTGTCCAGGTAGCTGATACACACGCTTTTTGATGTTTGATTTACACACACCTGGAAAAGGCTGGTACAGGTTTACTAGCTATGCCCCCTTCTGCCCAGACTATAAGGTAGTTACCACTGCCACCAGTCACTCCTTATCAGCTATTTTAGGGCCCTTAACAAAGGGTGTCTAATCTTACTGTGTAATAATACTAATATAAATAGTTTGACCAAGAGCAAGGCTATTAGGAGTGGCCCACACAGTGTCACCAAATAAATATGCAAGTACTCTCAAAACTTAAATATCTCTACACAGATCGGCCACAATGAAAGGTTTAAATATAGTTAATAATAAATAGTAAAAGAACAAAATAATAGTAAATATATTCACAGTGACATCAGAGTTTAAAATCACAGGAAATATTTAAAACAGCATTGCAGTACAGGCTCAGACAAATGAAGAAAAATATCTAAACTAAGCTTCACCATATTCCTGACTGTATCTGAGAGTTCCTATACTCTTAATAACTCAGAGAAAGGTAGATGATGTGGTGAATGGTTCTAGTTGTTGTCAGTCCAAGACAGAATGCAGAATGCTCTGTGTCATTAAGAGACTTATCAAAATAATACCTAAGCTATTACTGCTGGAATAGCTTGCTGAATGGCATTATTTCTGGTCATCTGACTTCTAGTTCTTATGCAAACCCCCATTGCTGGCAGTATTTATCATCTACCTGTAAAAATACATAGACAATGGGTTTTGCTCAGATCTTTGGCAGGTGCTGGAAGTCCTAAAACAGTTGCATTCCTTCATGCTTCTAAAGTAGCAATTAGTTCACCCCAAAGACCATACAGAAAGCTTCCTAGTACAGACTTTGTCTCCAGCTGTGTTGAAATCTGCCAGCCTATAAAGTGATTTATTTTAAATATTTTTTTCTAAAGTTTGCTGGACTGAGGTGAATCCTCCAGATTCCTCTGTTAACGTGTACATTTAAACAGTTACAGTAGTGCATGTACATTTCTGTCCTCTTCCAGTAAGGCACACTGTGGATATATTTTAAGCACAAGCACTTTACAAAATACCTTTTCAACACAAATGTCTGTACAGAGCAGTTTGATGTGCACATGACATGCAGTTATAATGCATTTGTAACACAAGCATCTTTTGATATTCATAAATGATACATGGCTCATCTCATCACAAAAGGATTCTCATCCAGAAAAAAAGAGGTCATTGTTCTTCTCTACTCATCACTAATTAGACCCATTATAGAGTACAATGTCCCTTTTGGAATGTACCTCACAAGACATCTACAACAACTGGAAAGACCACAGAAATACCTCACAAAGATGATTACTGGCCTCAAACAGATGTCCTACGCAGACCGTCTAAAAAAACTAGCTTTACTCCATTGCATATCACCTACTCATGGGCGATCTCTGCCTAACATACAAAGCTATGTCAAACCCAGAGCTGTTGGACATGCTCCACTTAAAGAAATCCCAATCCCTCCAAGCTACACGCTCTAGGGACCTAAATCGTGTCACCACAATAAACGGAACATGCTGGAGGGATAAATTCCGGTCCCAGAGACTCCCATACTCTGGAACAGACTACCTATCTATGTCAAACAGAGCTCCTCATTAGCACTCTTCAAGAAAAATCTTGATGATTGGATGGGAAATGGGAAATTCACACAAGGGATCACTTCTGTGGCTCTGCCCGACAGGAAAATAATTTTCTTAGGTGGCAAAAGCCAGGGTACATTTTTTGGCTAGGTTTATATAGGCCCTAGGGCCAATAGCCTAGTACTCACCTATGAACCTATATAATTTACATAATTCCAGCTAGCTGTGCTGGCAGTGCCTCCTTTCGTCGTAGCCAGATCCAGTATGTTTGCAGGCCTGGATGGTGTATTGACAGTCTGCTCCAAGGAGTCTGTGTTTACAAAATCCAGGAGTCTCTGTGCCCATACTTTTGGTGTCGTATATGATTTCCAGTTAATAGTGGGGTAATTAAAGTTGCCCATGTCTATGGCTTTGTATGGATGGTGAGTGTTCCAGTAAGTTTAAATACATGTTATGGTTTTCCTGAGTCATTGAGGGGACTTGCAAGGAGGTGGTATGGGATTTTGCCTGTGGTGATGTGAACATGGCGAAGCTCAAGCGCATTGTCCTTTTTGACCAGCCTTCAGGTATTTTATTTATTTAAAATGTGTTTACTGAGAGAGTCAACTTGGAACGAGACTATTTTCAGAGGAGGCCTGGAGAAAAATGCTCCAGATGCATGACTTTGTAATGTGGGAAGAAACCAGACCACTCAGAAGAAACCCACACAAACGCAGGGAGGATGTGCAGACTCCACACAGAAGGCACCCCAGCCAAGAATAGAACTGGAGAACCTCTTGCTGTGAGGAGACAGCTCAAACTGCTGCACCATCCACAAAGGTATATTTATTTTTCATGTAAATCAAGACAGCTCCACCTTTAGTCCGTCTGTTTGTTAGCTGGCCTAAATGTGTGGAAGGCATTGTAGCCTTGAACTTCCAGTGTGCTGTTCGTGGCTCTTACTACTTTCTTTCCCATCACACCACCACCATTTGCTTGGGGTGTAAAAGTACCTATGTAAACACTTCCAAGCAAAAATCCTAAATCTTCTAGACTTTTGTTCCATATTTAGACGCCATAAATGTATCCTCCCATTGTTTTCTTATGAATAGCTTATCCAGTCTTTCTTCCCAATCTTTCTAGCCTCCTGTGATTCCTTTAGTGTTATGCAGTTAATAGGATCTTAAGAGCCTAGTTGACTGACAGCCCTTGAGCACTTTAAGTGGAACCATTCATGCTCCAATTTTCCATTCCCAAGTACTAATTTTTTTTAGCAGCAGCTTCTGTTATAGATTCATCTAAAATCTTTATCAGAGTAGTTATTTTACTTAGGATTCCTCTATCCATTTCTCCTATCCATTTCTCTTTGCCTTTACTTTGATATCGGTCCCTGATAGGAAAGCATTCTCTAGCCAGCAGTCCAAATGTCTTCTTGTTCTCTTTCCATTCTGTTACCTTTCCCTCTTGCATTATTTGCTGTCAGTTACTTGGTTCTTCTTGCCTATTCCTGTACTCCTAATTGCACTTATCCTTATTGGCAAAATCTCAATTCACGTGTTGGCTTAGTTCTTGGCATGCTTTCTGCTATTTTATGAATATAATATAATCTGCATGGCAGCTGTTGTCATTAAGGATCTGCATCCAAAAATCCCACTATTTCCTCTTATCTTGAATTCCCCCCCGTCTTCAACATCACCCCTTTCCACTTTAAATTATAGCTTTCTGCTTGTGTTATGTGTGTGAGCCTTAACTGTGTAGCTGTAAAATAGTCTTTCAAATCAGGTAAACCTTAACACCTTTTTCTACTTGACCCTTTCATTCCTACCTTCCCAGGTAAATTCCTTCAACTTTTTATTATTGTCCATAACTTATCTGGTTGATAAAAATATGCCCGATCTGTGTATAAAGCGAAAGTGACTAAGAACATTTTCACTTTTTACTTGCTGTTTATATCCATAAAGAACAGCTGACACTTTGTCAACTTCTGCATTATCCTTTCTGTAGTCTCTTCCACATATCTTAGGTGTTGTAACAAAATCTTTTTTTTTTTTTTATCCATATTCCTAAATACTTAATTTTATCATGTCCCGATTTAAATATGGGTGTGGCTGAGCCAATTCGTGTGTGAGTATGCAGTTTACAGCTATAGCTTTTCTTTTATCCTCCACCATTTTATATCCCTAAAAAACTTGAAACTGTCTCAAAAGTGGTCCACAAGACTGAGATGTCTTTTTCTGGTTTTGTCAGGTAGAAAGTATCTGTAAATAAAGCCAGCTTTTATTGATTACTATACCAGTTATATCCTTGAATTTCCGAGTATCTTATTTTATTTGTCATTGGCTTTGTATATAAAGCAAATAGCAAAGGGAAAGAGGACAAACCTGCCAGGCTCCTCTGTTCAAACTCAGTTTGTCAGAGGGGAATTCTCCCACTTTAATTTTTGCCTCTGATCCCTCGTGTTCTAATTAACCTCATTGTTGTACGAAGAAGTGTAAATGCTTCCATTGCCCTAACCGTAAAATCCCAGCTTATTTTGTCATGCTTTCTCTACATGATGACCCACCTACAGTAGCAGTATTTTCTTGCATTCTTCTTCCCTCTGGATCATCATTGTTCTGTTAATGTTGTCAATGTTTGCCTCCATTCCAGAATGCCACATTGATCCATATCTACAATTTTGGCAAAATCTTTTCTTTTAGTTATTATAGTCATAAACACTTTTTTATAGTTGTGGTTTAAAATTTAAATGGATATGTATGAAGCTGGGTTTGATGGGGCTTTACCATCTTTAGGTATTACAGCTACTGCATCTTTCTTCCAGGATGTTTTAAGTACGGTTAAACAAATCTTAATCCCTTTCTCCCTTCCTAGTTTCAAAACTTCCTGAGGAATACCATCTGTTTTTGGAGACTTTCTTTCAGACTGATTGTTATGTCATCCCCCTCTTATCATAATTGCTAAATGTTGAGCCTCATCAAGCTCTAGTCTTAGCATACTTAAGTCTTCCATAAGTATTTCTATTTGTGCTCGTTTATTTCCATATTTCTCTGCTTTATACAGATTTGCATAAAATTTCTGAAATATCTCTAATACATCTACAGGATCTCTGGTTATTTTTCTTAGTGTAGACTTCCTAAGTCATTGTGCTAAAAGTTTTTTTTATGCTACGGAGTTATCAAAACAGTTAACAGCAGTCTTTCTAAAGTCACTGATATTCTCCAGATAGTCCTTTATTTTTCTCTCCAGCACTTTGCAGTAGCTCATCTTGCCCTGTGAGATTGCCTTTATTCTGCAGTACTTTTAAACTTTGTCAATCCTTCAGAATAATTCCTGTTACTGTCTATTTCTACCCTGTTTTTAAACTCTTTCATTTTATCCTGCTCTTGATCTGTAACTTCTGAAGAATTTTCTGTCTTCCCTCATGATGACCATACCCACTTCAGCACCAGCTTATTCGGCTCCACAGATTATGACCCTGTCTGTTCCAATGGTTGAACACCTCCCAAGAACCAGATACTCTCCAACTTGCGAACCTTTTTCAGGGCTCCAATTTAGCCCCTTTCTTGAAAGACCTGACTTTCCTTCAGCAGCCTCCTGTAGATCCACCAGGAGCCTTTCAGAACAAGATGTGGTGCAGGTTGTGGACCAGCTGCTGGCAGGTAGAGGATTTCCCACCCTGGCTAGACCTTCCATCCCCTTTGGAATGGAACCTTTCACAGCATACTCACCAGTATATCCTCCTCCGGTCTCTTCCCAGGTTGTGGAGATCTTGGTGCCGATGGCCACCCTTGTGCATACTGTCTCGGCTCCAACTGCAGAGTTTCCCCTGTCTGCACCAACCTCTTATGCTATCTTATAACCCTCACCGACATGCCACATAAGTTGTTAAAATTCACTTATCATTTTTCAACCAGTGAAATTGACTATCTTGATGTCAAGGTGACAAAAGATTTTAGGAACCACCAGTTTCAGTCATCGATTTATAGGAAACCTACTTATTGCAATTCTTTTTTGCATTTTTCTAGTAACCATCCACCCAAACAAAAGAGATCTATTGTAAAGGGCCAATTGGTTAGGGCGGCTCGCATGTGTAGTACGGGTCATGCATTCAAACATGAATGTGCCATTTTGAAAGCTATGTTCACCAATAGGGGGTACCCTGAGGCCCCGATTGATAGTTTGGTTACAGAGGTTTCCTTTAAAAGAGATAATGGTTTTTACCAACCTATACTTAATCATAACAAACAGGATGTCATTCAACTTACCAAAGCTACGTCAAGTTTGACTAATGGTGTCACTATTTTTGACACTACCATTGATGATTGCCCTCATAGATCTGATTTTAAGACAAGTTTTGTTCTGACATACAACAGATTTGCGGGGGATATGTGTTCCATCATTAGAAATAATTGGTATTTTATTCAGAATAATTTAACATTATTAAATACATTGGGTACACATCCTGTTATTGTTTTTAAAAGAGGTTGCAACTTAAAGGAACTCCTTCATAGGAGTGGAACAGTGAACCCTCTAACTAGACAAAAAGGCACTTTTATTTGTGGTGCCTGTAATTGGTGCAACTTTTTGAGGATGGGGAACTCTGTCAGAGATAAGAAATACACTTTATAGTGTAACACCAAATCTGTTGTTTATGCTGCTTTCTGTGACTGTTGCCCTGCGTTTTATGTAGGGAAGACGGACCGTAGGTTACGGGACCGTATTTATCAGCACAGTTATGCAATAAAAAATAAGAGATGTGATAACGCTTTATCTAAACACATCTTGAGCCACATAGGACATAGCTTCCATTTTATGGGGATCGATCATGTTATATTGGGGATCAGGGGTGGACCTCAGTCACTTGTTTTAGAAACAAGGGAGTTAGAATGGCAAATTTTACTTGATGCCTTCTCTGAACCCGGGTTAAATGAGTCTTGTAACATTGCTTCCATTTTAAAGTATAGAAGTTATTTGAGAGAGGTTTATTTGCATTAACTTGTACATGTATTTGGAGGGTGTGTATACAAACCCTTTAATTAGCAACTTGGTTTTTCTTTAATATATGCTTAATATAATTCTAAAGCCTTTGGAAAGAGTAAATTAGGCTTAATATAAGTACTTTTTAATAGATTTTTTAAGTGCTGGCTTTTAGGTTTTATTAGTTCAGATCTACTGATTGTAGAGACTTTTTAATTTGTTTTAAAATGATGGTACTGGTTATGTGCATATGTGTTTGTTTACATTTTATGCTTGAATAAATCCAGAATTGTGTTCCCAAGGAAGTGACATCATGGTCCCTGAGAGGATTTAAAATTTGGGAATTTTGGCGCTTTTTTCCTTGTTTTTTTTGTTTTTTCTGATGAAGCTTCCGCATTAGCAGGAGCAAAAACGCTTGTTTTTTAAAACAAATAAATAAATTGCGTTCAATTGAATTCCAAGGGTTCCTGTCTCGTCAACGCTTTTTGTTTTTTCCATTAGTTTACTTTTTTGTTTTATTTTGCCACTATTGCCTTTGTTTTAGCTTCATTCATTTTGTATCCCAAAAAGATTTGAAACCGTCTCAAAATTATCCACAACACTGTAATGTCCCTTTCTGATTTTTGTCTGTATAAAATAACATCTGCAAATAGAGCCAGCTTTTCTTGACTACCATACCAGCTATATCCTTGATATCCTTGAATTTCTTAGTCCATTATTTTCTTTCCCAATGGTTCCAAATATAATGCAGATAACAAAGGGAAAGAGGACACCCCTGCCTGGTTCCTCTGCTCAAGCAGAAATTATCAGAGAAGACCCCACCCACTTTAAGTTTCACCTCCAATGCCTCCTCCTAATCAACCTTGTATCAGGGAATGCAAAGGCTTTCTTTGCCCTGATCATAAAGTCCCAGCTTACTCTGCGTCAAATGCTTTCTCTGCATCAAGACCCACCAACAATAGTGGTATTTTCTTACATTCTGCTTCCCTCTGTGTCAATGTTCTGTTAATGTCAAATGTTTGCCTCCCCTCTACAAAACCACGTTGATCTATATCTATCAGGTTTGGCATCACTTTTTCCATTCTTTTAGCCATAAACATAAATACTTTATAATCGTGGATTAGTATTGAAGTGGGCCTGTATGAAGTTGTATCTGATGGATGTTTACCCTCTGGGTATTATAGATACCACTGCTTTCTTACAGGATGTTGGAACTCCTCCTCTTGAAATACTGTTAAAATCCTCCAGATCTTTATCATTTTTTTCTCTCCAGCTTCCAAACTTCCACAAGAATACCATCTGTTCCTGGGGACTTTCCTGTAGATTGATTATACATCACCATTCCTGTAGATTGATTATACATCACCATTTCTATCTCATTTTTTCTATCCTAACAATTGGTAATTGAGCCTCATCTGCCTCTAACTTTGGCATATTTAATTTTTCCATAAATATTTCCATTTGGATTTTTTTCTTGATTTTCCATGTTTCTCTGCTTTATACAGACTTTCCTCGAATTTCCAAAATATTTCTAATACCTCTGCAGGATGTGCCTAAGCTTGGTGACCGTCCTTTCTACTTTTTGTTGCCTGAGTCATTGTGCTAAAAGATTTATGCTCTATAGATATCAAAAAACAGTTGCTTAACAGGAATCTAACTCCTGCATATTATCAAGGTAATCCCTTATTTTCTGTTTGGTTGCTCCTGTTCTTTTTCTGTGAGATTCCCCCCCTGTTCTGCAATGATTTGTCAGTCTCTCTAAGCAATTCTTGTTGCTTCTTAACCATTTCTCCCTTTCCTTTATGTCTACCCTGTTTTTATTTCTATCTTCTGTAATGGCGCCTGAATAATTTCTACTACCGATTCCTTAAATTCTTCCCTTTTCAACAGGTAGGTGGGAAAGCACAAATGTCTCCTTTTTATTTCATTATCCTGTGTTTTTATTTTAGTTATTAATGGGGAATTATCTGAAATGGTGATTCGGTGGACATAAAGACCTTTAATTAAATGCACATGCTCTTGTGAAATTTACATTTTGTCTAGACTAGCCCAGTTTTTGTATAGTGGGGAATAATATGTAAATTCACTCCAAACTCCTATTACTGGATTTGCATCTTCCATGTCAAATATTCATAAATTTCTTCAAAAGTCTTCCCTCCTTTGTTCTGCTGTAAATCAAGTTCCAGTCCCGATTTAAAAGTAATGTTCCGTGATGAAAGATTATAATTTTCCCAGAATTTTCTTAAGCTCCATTATAGCAGTTTTAGGTGGAACAGTAATAAATACCAGTGTTGTAGTCCACCTCCCTTGCCAATAGCCCCTTAGTACTACAAATCTACCATTATTTTTTTTATTCTCTTCTTTTTTATCCTCTTCTATCGCTATTGGAGCTCCTCTTACAATTAATGCAAATACTTCTCATTTTCTTTGTCCCAGGTATTCCACTGAATAACCATACTGAACTTTTGTATCAAATTCACATGTTCAGTTCTTTCCAAGTGTGTCTCCTGTAGTTTAGCTATTTGCACTCTACATTTTTAATATAGCTCACTACTTTTTCATTTTTGTATTTATTTGTGAGAATTGATATTTAAAGACATTATAGACAGCATAAAGTTGTTTTCCACCTTTTATGTACAACAATGTTTTTTGTTTAATGTCTAGTTCCAGCTTTTGTGTTACATGCATACACTGTTTGTCAGGTTGAACTTTTTGCTTCTTGTCATATCCATTTTTGCCTGTGTCACATCTTACAAAACTTTTTTTTTTGTGTGTTTTGAGGGCTTTCAATAAAACAAACACAACCCTAATACCCCCTCAAAAAAAAAACTATTAACTTAATGCTAACATACAAAACTATTGAAGTTTTACCGTCCTAACAGGAACAGATGTCCCAAACTGACAGTCACACTCCTAGACTTGAGTTATCCTAAAAGAAAGGTTATCCACGCTAAGACGCCTGGTGCAGCCTGTGCTTCTACTCCGTGCTGTCTGGTTTTGTCTCCTCTTTATAGCTCCCGCAGGTGAAAAAAAAACATTTGAATCCTTTCAGGAAATACTCTCCTAGCCAGTTTCTCTTTTCTCCAATTGTCTCCATGGAGATATGAGGACCGGATACAGAGTTATTACTAAGCATATATTTATTTGCTAGAAATAAAATTTGTAATAGTCAATATTCTTTTTCATTTACTTGTTTTTGCTTAAATTAATCACTTAATTCAGTCGTTCCCCCTTGCAAGAATGAGAAAAAGCACATTCATTTTTCTTTTGACATGCTCTTTACTTTTTTTCTTTTTCATTTTTTTGTTTACTTTGCACTGCCTACATTTCTTAAAACTGAACAAGGTGAAAGAAGAAAAAAACAGGGGCACCTGTTTACAATAGTATCTCCACTACACTTAAAAAAATGAACACTTTATAGCATGCAAATAAAATCATACAAAATAAAAATGGTACTGTTAAGAAAAAAAATTGTTTTACTTAGTTAACTCCTCTAAGTATTTTTCCAAACATTAATGACATGAAGGATGGCATATGTTTTGGAGTCCTCCAAAAAATTCCAATAAAGGTTTTCTTCTGTTATAATTCATAAATATAATTATTGATCTGAAGTAGTTAACTTAATTCTTTCTGCACATATGGGTATTTGGATCCGAGCCGGCAAAACTTGTACAAGCATCAGCTCCAAGCTCCTCCCCTACCTATAATACATCACTTCCTCCTGACTAACCCCAGATTTCGTTTGCCGCTCTAAGAGTTAGTATCGTGGTCTCTGAACTCTAAGCGAAGGTGGTAAGGTTTCTCTAGGTTTTCTCTTTTCTGTACAGTTGGTGTGTGTGTGTGTGTGTGTGTGTGTGTGTGTGTGTGTGTGTGTGTGTGTGTGTGTGTGTGTGTGTGTGTGTGTGTGTGTGTGTGTGTGTGTGTATACCTGTTCCCACTTTCCTCCCCCCTCTACGTGTGGTGGTCGTGTTTTTTTAAAAAAAAAAAATTTTTTTCTGTGTAGTTGGCCCGCCTGGGCCCCATCCCTTGTTTTGTGTGTGTGGGCCTTGGGGTTTAGTTACTGTGCAACCCTTATGGCTGAACAGCCTAAAGTTCTTTTTAAAAATGCACAGTGTGTGGTCACAAGCTCTCACCAGACGATGGACACACTCTGTGTTCTTTGTTTTTGGGTCTCCCATTTGTAAGCCTCCTGCGACATTTGTGCGGGTTTTAACCCCAGGGCCTTGAAAGACTGTCAGGCTAAGCTCGTGGCGAAGCGTCTGCTGCCAGCTTCTGCCCTAGGGTCTGCCTCAGTCTCCGCTCTAGCCAGTGACTTCTTGCCGGCAGGGACTCAACCTCCCTCTCATCCTGCGGCCTCAGCTTCGTCCCAGAAAGGTAGGGACAAGAGAGGGAGAAGCGCCACAAAGAGAGGGACAGGCCCAGGAAAAGATCCTCCGACAGGGGAGACTTTCTCCAGCCCCTCTTCTAAAGTCCCCAGGTCCCGTTCTCCTTGGCTCCGCTCTCCCCGTTTCTCTCCTGAGTCGATGGAGCCCTCTGAGCCAAGGCACTCCCCTCAGATCCAGCCGAGACCCGCTTCGGTCACTTCTTCTTCAAGGTCGACTCTGAGTTTCTCCGACCTTGACATGGACAGGCTGATGAGGAGGTCCATCCAGAATCTGATTCAGATGGGGGTCTTACCAGGTCCCTCTCCCATCGGAGAGGGTCCTTCTGCAACTCTATTTCACCCAATCTCTTCTTCCCTGATCCGACCCGACGCTTCGGGGTTCTCTGATCCGAGGCCCTTTGGAGCTGTTGGTTCGGTGCCGACGGTTCTCGTTTCCTCAACGCCGGCTGTCACCTTGAGTTCCTTGGATCCAATTTCGGATCCAGGAGACACTCTGGGCCGTGGTCAGGGAGTCTGACCCGAGGGTCAGGGTCATTCTCTTTCGGATCCCATCCTTGGTGCCCAGGCTACCTTGCCTTCGGCTCCGATCCCTGCTTCGGACCTGGGAAGGGCCTCATCCTTACGGGTTACGGAGGTGGGCTCTCCATCGGCATTCGGGGCAGTGAAAGGGGTTCTCTCCCCGGGGTTGAGATCACAGCTCACCTACTCGGATCCTACCCAGACCTCCCTGTTTTCGGATTCTGCTCCCCTCACCCTGTCTCAGGGACAGCCTGTGGCAAAGCAGCCCCAGGTTGTTCCCCTCAGGGAACCCCCAGAGGCTTACGAGTCCTCTGCAGAAAGTCCCACTTGAGAGGAACCTCGTAAACGGAAGTGTAAAAGGAGGCACTTGGACTCCCCTGAGTCCATTACCACTGATTCGGACTTGGATGAAGGAGAGGGTTCTCCCAGATCACCTCCCGAGGACGTCACCTTCAGAGACATTATGGAGATCCTCTGCCAAAGAGGAGGTTGGTCAACCCCCAAACCCTCTACGGATGAGTCCGTGTTTCTGCAGGCCTTTGGCGCAGGCCCATCTACTTCCTGGCTTTCCCCACCAGCCGACCCTTTGGTGGACCTAATCACCACTATGGCATGGAAGGATCCTGACACCGTGGAGCCTATACCCAAAAGACCGGACAAAATTCTTTCCCCGCTGTCAGGCAGGCATGGTCCAAAGGAGCCCCGATGGACGCTTTGGTGGTTGCAGCTGCCACAAAGAAGGAACTGGCACAGGAGAGTTCCTCGGTCCATCCACCAGACAAGGAGTCCAGGTCGATGGATCATTTCGGGAAGCGTATGTACTCGTCAGCGACTTTTTCTATCCGTGTGCTGAATTACCTGGCACATGTTACACGACTGCAGCGTGATCTTATAACGGAACTAACTGAGTCGCCCCCAGAGTCTCTTTCACAGCAGCACAAGTAGTTCTTTACTGCGAAGATGATTACACTGAAATCAGTGCCAAATACATCTATGCGTCTCCTCTCCCATGCTACGGAGGGAGCCGCTAGAGCTGCTGGTACAGGCATTGCCTTGAGGAGACACGCCTGGATCAGACTGTGTCAATTTGCAGACCTCTTTAAGGCATCTTTAACGCCCCTTTTGATGGATCATCCCTCTTTGGGAAGACTGTATGTGACACGCTCACCTAGAGAGTGAGAAGGACTGAAAGACTTTGTCTGCCATCGGAATCCACTTCTCTAACCCCCAGAGATCCTATTCCAGGAACCAAAAGGGGCAAAAGAAGATGTGGTTCCAGAAATCACAGTCTTTCTGGGACACTTGGGACTATTCGTCCCCCAGAGGCAGAGGGGTATGAGATCGACGCCGTCCCAGAGGCAGAGGGGGTCCCAGAAACTTCGAGTCTAGGGAACCCTTTTCCGACAGGCCCGCACAGCAACCCTGAGGGGTTTGCCCGACTGCTCTACTCTGGAGGCAGTCGGGGGAAGATTCTCCTTACATCCAGCAGCATGGGAGTTCATTACTACAGACCGCTGGGTGTTAAACATCATATCCAGAGGCTATTCTATCCCTTTCATATCATATCTCCCATAACTCCAGCACGCCTCCCAGATGTTCCACCCGATCACAGGGAGGCCGCAGCTTTACAGGTTTCGAAACTGTTGCAAAAATGAGCCATCGAACTGGTCCCCCCCTGACCAGTCCGGATCAGGAATCTACTCCAGGTTCTTTTTAGTGCCAAAGAACACTGGGGACCTCAGGCCCATACTGGACCTGTCTTCTCCTCAACCTGTCGGTAGAAAAACAAAAATTCCGGATGGTCACTCTACAGTCCATTCTACCGTTTTTAAGATAATGCGACTGGATGTGCTCATTAGACCTCCCTTGACTATCATATCAAGGTCCACAGAAGCTCCAGGAGGTTTCTGCGCTTCTGGCTAGGGGCCGGTCACTTTCAGTTCAGAGCCCTACCCTTTGGTCTCACCACAGCCCCCAGGGTGTTCACCAAGATAATGGCAGTCGTAGCGGCTCACCTGAGACTTCAGGGCATTCAGGTATTCCCCTACCTAGACGACTGGCTCTTCGCTGCATCCACCAAACGTCTCTTGTGGCAGGCCCTACACTACTTTCTCGGTCTGGCTCACAAGTTAGGCATCACGATCAACCTCAACAAATCCCTCCTGGTTCAGGTCATAGACTTCCTCGGGGCACGGTTGGATACTATTTAGTAAAAGATCTTTCTCACCCTGGGAAGGATAGCAAATCTCAGACTCCACGTGTCTGCTATCTCAGAGCACTCTGTAGTAAGAGCACGCGATGTTCTTAGGGCTTTGAGTTCGATGGCAGCCTCCATTTCCATTCTCCCTCTTGCACGTTTTCACATGAGAACCCTTCAGTGGAGTCTAGCAGTTCAATGGCCCTGGCTAGACCTTCCGATGACTTTCCGAATCAACCGGACATGCAGAATGTCACTCCAGTGGTGGCTTCAGACATACTTGCGGGGTGCAGCTTTCTAGCCCCACCGGCCCAAGCCACGGTGACCACGGACGCCTCCCAGCTCGGGTGGGTGGGGCACATCCTGGGAAGAACAGTCCAAGGCACGTGGTCCCTACTAGAGACCAAGCTACACATCAATGTCCTGGAGATGAGAGCAGTGCTTTTAGCGTTGAATGCCTTCCATCCTGTCCTACCTCCAGGGACAGTGGCCATTCAATCAGATAACATGTCAGTAGTCTGGTATATCAACAAGCAGGGAGGTACCCGATCCTACCCTCTTTGTAGCGAGGCCATGAGAGTTTGGGAGTGGGCCATATCCACCAACCGGTTTCTGATAGCAACGCATATCCCGTGACGCTCCAACATTTTAGCGGACAGTCTAAGCCGGGCAATCCTTCTGCCTTAGGAGTGGTCTCTAAATCCATCGGTGGCGAAGAGAATCTTCCTTGTATGGGGTCAACCTTGCTGTGACCTCTTCGCGTCTCCTTCCAACACGAAGTGCAGCAACTTCTTCGCTCTGATCCCCCCTCAGGGGATATCCCAAGGGATGCTGTAGTCCATGCTTGGCCTCCCGGGTTACTTTATTCTTATCCCCCGCTACCTCTGATACCGAAGTTCCTTCAGAAAGCTTGCTGGTTGCAGTGCAAAGTCATTCTCATAGGTCCCTTCTGGCCTCGCCAAGTGTGGTTTCCCTTCCTATGGTCTCACCTTTTGGCTCCTCCATGGACTCTAGATCCATGCCCAGATCTATTTGCTCATCCGTTGGGCTTGCCCCTGCCCAACCTGAACAGTCTCAAGCTGACGGCGTGGCTGTTCCACTTACCATGATCATCAGGACTCCCGGACTTTCATCCCCTGTTAAGAACATTCTGATAGCTCAAAGCCCCCACTAGGAAACTCTACAGTAGCAAGTGGAGACGTTTTTTCATTTGGGCCTCTCAATGCAATCGGAACCCTTTTACAGCCCCCATTCCAGTCATTTTAGATTTTTTTGGCTGGCCTCTTTCAATCGGGCGCAAGTTCTTCCACCATCAAGGTTCAACTGGCTGCCATCTCTAATTTCCATGTAGGTGAAAATAAGGTTGCTCTGGCCTCTGCCAAATTGTGTAAAGTGTTCCTGAAGGCACCTTTCTCTTGCGACCTCCAGTTAGACAGATCCTCCCTGGGATCTGACTTCAGTCCTTCAAGCATTGACCTCTCCGCCTTTCGAACCTGCCGGTTCAGTCCTTATAAAATTCTTGTCTTGGAAGACAGCATTCCTGGTTGCCATTACCTCAGCTAAAAGGGTTTCAGAGTTACAGGCCTTATCCTCCGTGCCCCCCATTTAATTTTTCACAAGGACAGAGTTTCGCTGCATACAAACCCCTCCCCTCCTTCCTTCCCAAAGTGTCCTCAGCAGCCAATATTAACCAATCTATAAATTTGCCAGTCTTCTTCCCAAATTTCCAAAATAAAGGCGAATATAGACTCCATTTATTGGACATCCATAGACAGATTCGTTTTTACATTCATAGGACTAAACCCTACCGAAAGTCGGATCAACTGTTTGTCTCGATGTTCTTCATCTCACATTGCTGCAGTCCTAACACTTGGGTAGTCCGCTGTCCCTCGGTCGGCCCGAATATCAGAGTATAAGGCTGACGTCGGTCAGGGCGCATTTGACTGACATCAGAACGTCAGGGTACAAATGCGCATGACCGACGTCATATCCTCAGTCTTTTTTGCCGCATGGTCCGATGCAGAAGCAGTGTTGCAAGTGCCGTTCTGAAATTTTTCGAATTCGGAGTTTCAGACCGAAGTCAGAGTTGGTTAAGTACCCCGTTGGGGAATATTTTGGTTTTTTCTTGCCTCAGTGGTTTACCGGATGTCAGAAAAAGTGAATAACTGTATTTCTTGTGGGAAACAGATACCGCATAGGGATTACCATAATTTGTGTATACCTTGTTTGGGACCTGAGCACGACGTTGTTGGGTGCAGCTTTTGTGCTAGGTTCAATAAACGCACTATAAAGCGGAGGTTGGATTGTGCCAGGTTGGTCTTTGGGAAGCGGTGCAATTACAAAATGTCGTCGGATGCTCCGACGCCGGCTTCCTCAAAGAAGCGCAAGGACAAGGCAGTTAAACCTAGGTTAGAGGAGTCGTCCGAACCGGACGCCGGTTCTTTAGAGGCGTCAGTGGAACCGGTGGTTCCGACGGAGGCCTCTCTGGAGTCTCAGGGGGAAACTTTGATTTTACAGGATGTGGCCTCCCAGGAGGCAGGCCAGGCTGTAGGGGCTTCTCAGATTACTATCCTCCCCTCCCTTCCTAAGGGATCTAGGCCCTCTCTTTCTGCTTCTAAGGCTTCTCCTAGAGGCAGATCTAGTTTAGCTTCTGTGGGTGTCACTCCTAGTTCTTCAGGTTCTGTGCGCAAGAAGCACATGCTTAAAATGGCAGAAGATTTAATTACCTTAATTAGAGGCTCTATGCCCCCTCCTGATAAAAGGCCTAGGATGGAACCAGTGTTGGGGGATTGGGAGCAGGCTTCGGATGTGTCTGAGTCTTCGGCTGAAGGAGTATGCTCATTATTCTGATTCTGATGTGGATGATTCTACTCCTTCAGCTTCTCCTCCTGAGGATTTTTCTTTTTCAGAGACCCTTCACTCCATGAGAGAGCATTTTAAATGGGAAGGTCAGGACTTCTCTGATTCCAGGAAAAGGCTTAGGGAATTTTTGTTTTTACCCCAGCATAGGCCTTTGGCTATACCTCCTGTTCTAAATGTGGTGGAAGATGTATTTGCAGAGGCTTCTCTTAATCCTGATTCTTTGCCTCCTGCTCCTGTTAAACCTGATAGGTATTACAAGGTACCTGAAGCTCATAAGTATCTTTTTAAGAGTCCTAGGGCAGACCCTGAAACTGTTAGCCAGGGGCCTAAGGGTGTTAAGGCTTCTGTTGTCAAGAATCCGGTTCCTGCAGATAAAGAGGCCAGGGCCTTGGATAGATGGGGAAAGAAAGTTTATACTTCTTCCACTCTAGCCATGAGAGCTTTGAATTGCCAGTTTCACATGTTGAAATATCAAAATTATCTCCTTTCACAGTTGAAATCTAAGGTTGATGCTCTGGCGGAAGGTATTGATTGTAAAGAATTACAAGATTTAGTGCATGTTTCTGAACAGGTGGGTAAGCACTCTTTGCAATGTGGTTTTGATGCTGTACAGGCCTCGTCCAGGGTGGCTGCCACTGGGTCAGTTCTTCGCAGGCATGCCTGGCTGCGGGATCAAAATTTATCTGACCATGTTAAAACTAGGATTTTGGATGCCCCTTTGCAATCTGATGTCTTGTTTGGTTCTCCTGTTGAGGCAGTTTTAAAGAAAATGGAAGACAAGGCTAAGTCTATGCAGACTGTTAAAGAATTTTTGCAGGTTCAGCCTCCGAAGTTTAGTAGAAATTGGCCTACTAAGGGGTGGACTTATCCTTCTTATGATTCCCAGTCTAGGGGTAGATCTAGACGTGGCAGGGGCAGAGGTCAGGGCTCTTTCAAGCCTAGGACGGGGAGTTCTCCTGCACAGTCTTCAGGTGAGGGCAGGGGTCAGTCCTTTCGTAAACAAACCCAATGACCTACCTTTTCAGCTGCCAGAACCTTCTCGCCTGGCAGCACCTTTGGGAGGAAGGTTGGCACTTTTCGAAGAAAATTGGAGATTGATTACCCAGGACAGATGGGTATTGGACATCATACATCACGGTTACAGGTTTTATTTCCATACCTTGCCTCCTTTCAAGGGCATGCCAGACATTCCTCCTCAACAAAGGATAGAGGCTCACAAGCAAATTTCTCTGTTACTCCAAATAGGGGCCATACAGCCGGTTCCTATGCCAGAAAGAGGCGTAGGATTTTATTCTCGCCTGTTCCTTGTTCCAAAAAAGGGGAACACGTGGAGACCAATTTTGGATTTATCTATCCTCAACACTTATCTGGACATTCCCAAGTTCAAGATGTTGACGTTGCAACAACTTTTACCTCTGCTGGGCAAGGATCACTGGATGGTAACTTTGGATCTCAAAGAGGCATACCTTCATGTTCCTATCAGACTAAGTTGCAGGAAGTATCTGCGTTTTCGGACTGGGACTTCTCACTATCAGTTCTCTGCATTGCCCTTTGGCTTATCTACTGCGCCCAGAGTATTAACGAAAGTTCTGGCTCCAGTGATAGCTTTCTTCAGGCTGAAAGGAATACAAATCTATCCTTATCTGGACGATTGCCTGATTCTGGCTCAAGGAAGGGAAGAGCTTCTTCGTCATTTGGAATATGTGATAGCAGTGCTAAGATGCCTGGGGTATTCTGTGAACGAAATAAAGTCCAGTCTAGTACCCTCTCAAGACATGTGCTTTCTGGGTGTAAGACTGAATACAGCATCCCAGATGGCCTTTCTAACCCCGGACTAACAAAAGAATCTTTCCCTTTACTTCCATCATCTATCTCTTCAGTCCGGGCTGACTGCAAGGACAGTCCTTCAAGCCTTAGGGTTCATGGCATCTTGTATTCTGGTGCTTCCCAATGCCAAACTGCATATGAGGAAGTTGCAATGGTATCTCAAGAATGTATGGACACAGCACTGCCAGGATCTGGACACTGTCATTCCAATAATACCTTGCATTCAAAAGGAATTTTTGTGGTGGGCTCAGGAATGTCACCTAAACAAGGGACTCTCTGTGACCCGGCCAGAGGCGAGTCAAATTTTAATGACAGATGCCTCGGACAAAGCTTGGGGAGCTCATCTAAACGGAAAGTGGATACAAGACAAGTGGCCTGTCAGACTACAGCATCTACATATCAACTTGAAGGAGATGTTAGCAGGCCAGTTTGCATTAATAGCTTTCAAGGATTTACTTCTTCCAGGGCAGGTGTTGATTCTAACAGACAACACAACTGTCATGTGGTACATCAACAAGCAAGGGGAACACATTCTTATCCTCTATGCAGGCAAGCAATGATTTTGTGGGAGACTGCTCTCAGTTTACAACTAAGTCTTCAGGCAAGGTTTCTGCCAGGAGCACAGAACTCCTTAGCAGATGTGTTGAGCAGACAAATCATGGATCCCCACGAGTGGAAACTGGATCTTCATGTATTTCAGAAATTGACAGTGTCCTGGGGAACTCCAGACATCTGTTAAACTTCTCCACTAAACCATCAGCTGCCAAAGTTTTGCACAAAGAGGTTTCATCCCACAGCCTGGAAAGTGGATGCTCTTTCTTTCAGTTGGAAAAATCTTCATGTGTATGCCTTTCCACCTCTGCCTCTCCTCCCAAAGGTACTTCTGAAGGTCAGACAGGACAAGCCAAGGATGATTTTGATAGCTCCAGATTGGCCTCGGCAGCACTGGTACCCATTACTGAGAAGTCTGGTGCGGAAGCCTCCATGGCCTTTGCCTTTGATTCCACATCTGTTGTCCCAGGAGGACAGTCATTTGCTCAATGTCAAACTTCACTCTCTTCATCTAACAGCCTGGCATATTCTGTTTTAAACCATAGAGGGTCTCAACTTCCACAACAAGTTTTGAATGTGATTTTGGAAGCTAGAAGGCCTAGTACAAGGAAAGTGTACGCAGATAAATGGAAGAGATTTTTGTTTTGGAGTGCAGCTAAGGATTTGGATGTTTCTGAGCCTGATTTAAGTGTGGCTCTTCAATATCTTACTGAGTTATTAGACAAAGGTTTGTCCTTCTCTTCTATTAAGATTCATGCTGCAGCAATTTCAGCTCACTACGACTGTGACCCACCATTGTTTTCTCATCCTTTGTTCAAGCAATTTCTTAGAGGGGCAAAGAATATAAGACCCCACGAAGGGCTCCTACTCCTGCTTGGGATCTCAATTTTGTGTTGGAGAAACTCACTCTACAACCTTTTGAGCCTGCAGCTACTGCTGAGTTGAAATATTTGTCATGGAAGACTGCTTTTTTGTTGGCAATTACCTCTGCAAGAAGGGTTTCTGAATTGCAGGCCCTTATGGCAGTTGAGCCTTTCTTAATTTTCCATAAGGATAGGGTATCTTTACGTACTAATCCTTCCTTTATGCCTAAAGTGGTTTCTAGTGTGGCTTTAAACCAAACTATTCATTTGCCTACTTTTTATGCAAATCCCCAAAATAAAGGGGAGAAGATTTTGCACACTTTAGATGTACACAGGCAGTTGCGATATTATTTGGACAGAACTAAAGGGTTCAGGCAATCTCAGCAGTTATTAGTTTCTTTTGCTTTGTGCTCTCAGGGCAAGCCCGTGTCAAAACAAACTATTTCTAAGTGGATTGGATTTTGCATTGCTTTCTGTTATTCCCATCATGGCAAAGAGATTCCAGCTGGGATTAGGCCTCATTCCACTAGGGCTACTGCCACTTCAACAGCTTTTTGAGGGGGGTGGCAACTAAGGATATTTTGGAGGCAGCCACTTGGAGTTCAGTGCATACCTTCTCTAGGCATTACCACCTTCCGTTGTACTCTAAATCCAGGGCTGGGTTTGCCACTGCTGTGTTGCAGGGCATTCTGGCAGCTCCTGCTTCATTATAGTTTAGCCATCCTCCCTTACCTCTGCTTTGGGATTCTACCCAAGTGTTAGGACTGCAGCAATGTGAGATGAAGAACATAGTACAGTTTTGTACCTACCATAAATGTAGATGTTCGAAGATCCACATTGCTGCAGTCCAATTTACCCTCCCTCCTTCCCCTCTGTAGTTTGAGGTGGTTGTGGGGGTTGGGTTATCCATCTGAGGTATATTGGGTTTGTTGTATATATTGTATATATTGTACATATTCTTGGTGTTAGGCTGGTTGGTTGTTTGGCTGTTGCCTATAGGTTTTGACCTTTTTCTTTAGGGTCTTCTGACATCTGGGGCAAGAAAAGACTGAGGGTATGACGTCGGTCATGCGCATTTGTACCCTGACGTTCTGATGTCAGTCAAATGCGCCCTGACCGACGTCAGCCTTATACTCTGATATTCGGGCCGACCGAGGGACAGCGGACTACCCAAGTGTTAGGACTGCAGCAATGTGGATCTTCGAACATCTACATTTATGGTAGGTACAAAACTGTACTTTTTCAAAACCATGTTTGGGCAAAGCAGTTTCGAAAGTGTCCTTAGCAAGGTGGATCACTCTCTGTGTTGCACAAGTATAGAAGGACAAAGGCTTATCTCCTCCTGGCTTATTAAAGGCTCATTCCACTAGATCATTGGCCACTTCTGCAGCTTTCTGGTCAAAAGTACCTTTAGATGATATCTGTGCGGCGGCCACGTGGGCCAATTCACATACATTTATCTCTCATTATAAATTAGATTTGATTTCAAGAGGGAGAGCATCCTTTGGCTCTGCGGTGCTCAGAAATATCCTTCCATAAGGGCCTCCCAGGAATACTAGTAGCTGGGGACTCTGTCCCATATGTGCAGAAAGAGTGAAGTTTACTTCAGATAAAGAAATTATGTACTCACCATAACGTTCCATCTGAGTAGTTAGACTTCATTCTTCTGCACCTTCCCCTCCCTCCATCCCCCTCACTATTCAGGTCTTTTCCTGTTTGGATTGTGGGTTACGTTGCTAGTTAGTGACGGCAAACTCGATCTGGGGTTAGTCAGGAGGAAGTGATGTATTATAGGTAGGGGAGGAACTCGGAGCTGATGCTTGTAAAAGTTTTGCCGGCTCAGATATGAATACCCATATGTGCAGAAGAATGAAGTCCAACTACTCCGATGGAACGTTATGGTGAGTACATAACTTCTTTTTTTGTAATCCCACATTTGTCAATTTTATATGTTGTTGGTTGTATTCCTGTTCACCTCCCTCTTTCAAATCCTGTCTCTGCTTCATTTTAAACGTACTCTCAATTCTTTTAATAAACTCTTTGTTCCCTTCCTTCTCTCCAGCATTTTTCATTGAAACATTGGAAAAGGTTTCACTGGCACAGTCTGCCTGTTGTCTTTATTACTAGAACAAGAAGCAAAATCTCCTGTTTCACAGCTCACTTTTTTTGGGCATTCCTTTTGTATTTTCTCTGTACCATGTACCACAGAAAATGATTTTGTTCCTCCAGGGAAGAATATTTTCAAGATAAATGCGTTCAGCAGTTTGAATCTCATGTTTGCTTCTGGACATTCTGTGAATAGTAGAATAAATTTACTTTTCTGCCTGGTGTACAATAAGTAATCAGTAATCATTCTCCACAAGCACACTGCTGTTTCACACTTTTAGTACTTTGTCCTTCTGCCAATGTTTTGTCAGAATCCACTCCTGCTGGCAGGATTGCATCTTTAATATTTATTTACATTTGTTGACCAGGAAAATCAGACTGGACACATGTCCTTTTTCAGCGGAGGCCCAGGGAGAACAGCTCCACAATAAAAACAACAATTAAAAACAGTTTAATTACAAGTTGCAAGAAGTATAGGTAGTTTTGTTTAACAATAGTAGTAAACCGTTATAGTTCAAAATGAAATTGAGTATTTCATTAAATGGTGCAACACTTGTATCATTGGTGCCATAAAGACTAGCAAGTATTTTAATAGCTGAGCTAGCAGCTGTTACCCTTGAATAACAGTGGCTAAGATTACAGATTAGGTTTGCAAGCAATGTATTCGGCTGCAATCCGAGGTAGTTAGAGGGGTGGAAGAAAGGGATTAGAGAGGTTGGGGTAGAGATGTTAGAGAGGTTTGTTACAGGGGCATGCCCAGTGCTCTCTTGGATGAAATTTTAGAGCAGCTTTGAAGTTAGTGCGTGATGACACAGACGTTAGTGTGAGGAAGGGTATTCCATAATTTTGCGATGAGGTAGGAGAAGAGAGCTTCTTCAGCAGAGCTCCTGGTTCTAGTTACCTGTAATTGATTTTTGTGGCTGTAGCATAGTGGTCTGGTATTATGATAGGGTTGGAGTAGATTTTGGAGGGAGGGGACTTTTAGAGGATGATTTAGTAGTTTGTGGGCGAGTGAGAGTCTGTACAGTTGAAGGAGATGAAGGAGTTCTAGCTAGCCTAGTTCAGTAAGTGAGGTGCAGTGGTGGCTACAGTAGTTTGCGCCAGTGACAAACCTTGCTATTTTGTTGTAAAAAGCTTCGAATTTACCCAACTCACTTTGCCTTAGGTTGGTAAATGTTGGAGAGGTGTAGAGTAGGGTGGAGATAAGGTGGCTATTAGCAACTGGAATCTTTGCTGTTTTGGTGAGGAATTGCTTATTTCTGTATAAAACTCTTAGTTTTTTGTGTACTTTTTTATGGTTAACGAGGTGTGGATGTCAAACTTGAGGTTATTGTCAATTTCAAATCCAAGTAGATTGGTGTGGTCTGTTGGGGGATAATGGTATTGTCATTGGCTTTAATATTAAATTGGTGGGTGTTTAGATTGTGTTTGGTGGGTTGGAAGATGAGGAGCTTTTTGCTTGGGTTAAGTATTAATTGTGCATCTAAAAGCCAAGTTTCAAATGAGGAAAAGGCTTCCTGTGTGGTCTTTTGAAGTTCAGGTAGTGAGTGGGCTGAGCAGATGATGGTGGATTCATCTGCGTACTGTATGAGAGTGGCCTGTTTGGTAGCCGAGGCTAGATTACTGTTAAGTCTAGGTTGCTTTCTCCTACCCACATTTGGAGCATGCACATGAAGTGCCCTTTCAACTAACAACTCCTGCTGTGGAATACCAATCCAGTTGCTTATTTGTGCTTTCATAAAATGAATACAGTCTTCTTCCAGCTTCTCTGTTACAGATGAAAATCTCCGGTATTCCCTACTTGCTCTGCCCTCTAATTTTATTATTTTTTGAAACATTTCTCCTTGAGCGATCTCTCATTCAGCCAGCCTTTTTTTTTTTTTTTTGTTTTTTGTTTTCACTTTTAACACCTCATCTGAATATCTGTTTAAAGCTTTCTTTCATTTTTTTTCCCAACATTTTGTTGTTTTAAGTTGATACACTCCATCAGTGTTTGGTTTATTTTAACCAGGTCTGTGTACAGTTGGCTTATACTTTCCTCTAGGTTACTGGAAGTCCTATCTGGAGTTTGCACTGCTTTTTGCTGAATAGCTGCAGAACTTCTCCCAGTCACTGTTTTTTTTTTTTTTTTTTTTTTCTCTCACTTTTTGTAGCTGATTTTCTTTTCAGGTCCTATTTCTTTTTTCCTGGGATCCTGGCAGTGATCTTACTAGCCAGTTGCTGAAATTTAGCCAGAAACACAGAAGTCTGCTGCCCTTCTCTGCTGAGTTTCTGATTGAGTAGCAGCATAATTCTAGTACAGTGTGCAAGCTATCTTGGAAGCTGCTTGGTCCGCATTTTTCTAACAGATGTAGAGCTGCTGTGCAAAATCAATTCTGTGCATCTGGTTAACTAGTGTGACAGTAGCTGCAAGGCAGAGCAGTTCTCTCCTGTTCAGCTTTATGTATCATTCTTCATTTAGTTGTGGAGTAGAGCATTTTTTTATGCACATGTGAAGTAGTCTTACTATTAAAACTTTTATAGAGCCTAGCATCATCTCCAGCTCATTGCAGGTGCATATATGTTCAGAAGCTGCTAACATCCTTTCTCATTGAAGCTGGAAGTACTGCATATTTTGTATATTAGTAGATGTTTGCAAACACTTTTCACAAGCCATTCCTTGCTGTCTATTTGTTTATCATCTTTTATTTTTTAATGAGTGATGTATTGGTTACAATGCTTGATAAAACTTGATATTTGCATCACATGCCCAGTCCTGTGTCTTGGCTCATGTTACTGAGTATTTTTGCCAACTAGGAAATGGGGCAAGATTGGCAAGGTGTGTAATTAAGTACTGGTGGATGACAACATTTTGGTGGTCTTTAGCTTCAAATGTTTCTTTGTGGTGTAATAATGGATCTGAAGTAGTTAACTTCATTTGTGTAGCAACCTTTGGGAATCGGATCCGACCTCTGATCCGAGCCGGCAGTTTTCAGCAGCTTTAGATCCAAGCTCCTCCCCTACACATAATCCCCTGCCAACTCTGACTGACCTCAGGTCTAGTTTGCCGTGGGTTCGTTCAGCAGCTTGATCCTGACTCTCCTGGTGTTCTCGTCTCTTCGTGAGAAAAAAATTTAACTTTTTCAAATCTTTTTCTTTAAATTTTGGCGCGAGTGTGTTTAACCCCCTTATAGTCTAAACTCTCTTAGTTTACCTTAATAGTTTTCCTTCCCCTACCTTCGTGGTTCCGTCAGTCTGTGTGTGTGTGTGTGTGTGTGTGTGTGTGTGTGTGTGTGTGTGTGTGTGTGTGTGTGTGTGTGTGTGTGTGTGTGTGTGTGTGTGTGTGTGTTGCAGGCCTTGTGTGTGTGGGTTACTTTCTCAGTATGTCTGAGGCCCCAAAGCTAATGTTCTCTAAGTGCACAGAGTGTGGTCTTAAGCTGTCCCCAGCGGATGGCCACACTCTGTGTGTGTGTATTGTGCCTTGGGGTTGAACACCTGTCCTCTGGTTGTACCATTTGTGCAGCGTTCAACCCCAGGGCACTTAAGGACCGGAGGTCCAAGCTGATTCTGGCAGGTCTTCTGCCTCCGGATTCGGCTTCTACCTCCGGTCCTTCCGTGGCTCCCGCAGCAGCTGCCACTCCTGCTTCCCTCCCCCCCGGCCGGGACTCAACCTTCCCCCTTAGGCTCGGAGGAGAGGGAGGCTAAGAAAGAAAGGAAGAGGAGGAGAGGGAGGCTAAGAAAGAAAGGAAGAGGGAGAAGCACCACAAGCGGCGGGTCGAGGCCTCCACTTCGGCCCCCCGGCTAAGCGGTCTTCTCCCTCCAGGTCTTCTGGTTCTCCTCCTTCTCGGATCCGGTCCCCGTGCTTTTCACCAGGTCCTGAGGAGGAGGAGACACGATCTCCTAGGTCATCGAGGCAACACTCCCGCCCCGCCTCGGTGGCCTCGTCGAGATCCACAAGAAGTCTCACCGATGCAGATTTGGACCGGATGATGAGAAGATTCCTCCAGGCCCAACTGCAGATGGGAGTGCTCCTGCCCCCCTCCCCTCCAGGGGGGAGCTTGTCCCCCTTCTTTGCCCAGATAGCTCCTTCTCCGTCCCGTTTCCCGGATTCAGAGTCTTCGGAGCCAGGCAGCCTTGGAGCTGGGGGTGTGTTGGCGCCAATAGTCTCGGGTACTTTGGCGCCGACACTTCCCTTGAGTCTGTCGGGTCCATTTCTTCGGATCTGAGCTCTCGGCGCCGAGGGCTGAGCTTCGGATCCGGCGGTATTGGTATGCCTTCGGCTCCGTCTGGGTCGGAGCATGCAGGTCCGTTGGATCCGATCACTTCGGCGCCGGCCCCAATCCATCCGTCGGATCCGAGGGAGAGTCTGCTTTCGGATCCCAGAGAGAGCAGCTCTCCCTCGGCATTCGACGTGGTGGAGAGGGGCTCTCTCGAGGGATTCCAGGCCCCTGACCCTTGCCACGGCTCCACCCTGCACTCCTTCTCAGTTGGGCCCAGCTTCCATCACCCGGCCCCAGGGACAGCCTGCTTTGACGTCCCAGGTAGTTCCAGTGGAACAAGACGTTGCTGGTGAGCCCTCCTCGGACAGCCCCCCCCCCCCCCCCGAGGAGGTCCCTCACAAGCGAAGATGCAAGAGGAGGCACCTGGACTCCCCCGAGTCCTTGACTGAGGACACTGATTTGGAGGAAGGGGAAGGCTCCCCAAAATCACCCCCCCGAAGATGTCTCTCTTGGTGACATCATGGAGATGCTCAGAATAAAGGGGGGGTGGTCTGCCCCAAAGCCTACCTCGGACGAATCCGTGTTCCTGGAGGCGTTTGAAGCAGGCCTGTCTACCTCTTGGGTGTCCCCTTTGGCTGACCCCTTGGTAGATTTGATCACTACCAGGGCGTGGAAGGAGCCGGACACTGTGGAGCCAGTCCCCAAGCGCCCGGACAAGATCCTTAGCCCACCCCCTGACAAGTTACACTGGAGTAAGGGTCCCCCGGTAGATGCCATGTTGGTGGCGGCGGCCACCAAGAGGGAACTTGCTCAGGAGAGTCCCTCGGTTCATCCCCCGAGCAGGGAGTCTCGGTCGATGGACCACCTAGGGAAGCGGGTGTTTAGTTCAGCGACCTTCTCGGTGAGGTCACTGAACTACATGGCACACATGCTCAGACTGCAGTGGGACCTTATTAAAGAGTACGCTGCGTCACCCCCCCCCCCCCCGAGTCCATGTCGGCGAAGGACAAACAATTGCACTCCACCCGGATGGCCACTCTACGATCCAGTGGGACCTTATTAAAGAGTACGCTTCGTCACCCCCCCCCCCCGAATCCATGTCGGCGGAGGACAAACAATTGCACTCCACCCGGATGGCCACTCTACGATCCATATTTAACCGGCAGAGTGGGCCTCGTTATAAGACGTCAGGCCTGTCTCCGACACTGTGATTTCGCGGAACCCTTCAAGGCGTCGTTCGCTAATGCCCCTTTTGATGGTTCTGCCCTCTTTGGCAAAACCGTGCGAAATACCTTGGTCCACAGTGAAAAGGACGGGAAGACGTCTGCCGTCTGAGTGCGCTTCTCTGCTCCCCAGAGGTCCTTTTCTAAGAACCAAAAGGGACAGAAGAAGATGTGGTTCCGGAAGTCGCAACAGTCCCGTTCTGAGGATATCAGATTCCCTTCTCTCGTTACCCACACAGCCCCAGATACCTCCCCGATGTCCCACTCGATCAGAGGGAGGCCACAGCAATGGAAATCCAACATTTGCTGGGAAAAAGAGCCATCCAACACGTCCCCCCAGACCAGTGCGGGTTCGGGTTTTACTCCAGGTTCTTCTTGGTGCCAAAAAAGACGGGGGACTTGAGACCAATCCTCGACCTTTCTTCCCTGAATCTGTCAGTAACCAAAGAGAAGTTCCGCATGGTGACTCTTCAATCCATTCTCCCCCTCTTACAGGAGAACGATTGGATGTGCTCTATAGACCTCAAGGATGCGTACTACCACATTCTGATGGTCAGGCGATCCAGGACGTTCCTCTGCTTCCGGCTAGGAGCCAGTCTTTACCAATTCAGGGTCCTCCCCTTTGGTCTCACCACAGTCCCCAGGGTGTTCACCAAAGTGTTAGCAGTGATAGCGGTCCACCTGAGGCTCCAGGGAATTCAGGTCTTCCCGTACATGGAAGACTGGCTCCTGACCGCCCCGACAAGCATCTACTCTGTTAAGCCAGAAACTACTCTCTCCGTCTAGCTCCCCGGCTGAGGATCACTATCAACATAGAGAAGTCGTCTCTTACTCCGATTCAGATTATAGACTTCATAGGGGCCAGATTAGACAAAAACAAGCTCCTAGCTTTCTTGACCACAGACCGGCTACTCTCCCTGAAACTACATGTGCAGGCCATTCTACAATCTCCAGCTCCCCCAGTGGAATTGGTCCTGAGGGCTCTTGTCTCTATGGCTGCAGCGATCAACCTATTGCCAATGGCACGTTTGAACATGAGGGTCTTACAATGGACCCTCCAGGTCCAGTGGTCCCTTCTTCACTACCCTCTGAGCCATCCCATCCCCCTCAGCAGGGCCTGCAAGAGGGCCCTCCTATGGTGGCTCCAATCTCCAGACCTTCAGCAAGGACGCCCCTTTTCTATGACCCCTCCTGTAGCCACGGTGACCACGGATGGCTCCCGCCTAGGGTGGGGGGGGCATTATTCGGGCAGGACAGTCCAAGGCACGTGGGACCTCATGGAGACCTCACTGCATATCAACGTCCTAGAGATGAGGGCAGTGCTGTTAGCATTGCAAGCACTTCAGGACCTTCTTCCCGTAGGAACGATTGCGATTCAGACGGACAACATGTCGTTTGTCTGGTACATCAACAAACAAGGGGGGACCAGGTCTTACCCACTCTGTCGAGAGGCCATGAGAGTGTCGGAATGGGCTGTCTCCACCAACTGCTTTCTCATAGGAGCTGTAAAAGGATCCAAATTTTTGTGTTCCACCCAAATGGAGAAACGTTTCCATTTGCTGCTATAGATCTTTCTAGTAGAAGGCTTGTGCGCAGCTACTAGAATGGTCCAACATCCTAGCGGACAAACTAAGTCGCACCATCCTGTTACCATACGAGTGGTCTCTGAATCCCGAGATAGCGAATCGGATCTTCGCCAAATGGTCAACCCTGTTGCGATCTCTTTGCCTCTCCCTCGAACACAAAATGGTACGACTACTTCGCTCTTATTTTCCCCCTCCGGGGAACCCCAGAGAGACGCTGTGGTGCATGCTTGGCCTCCCGGTCTTCTTTATGCTTACCCTCCTATTCCTCTAATGCTGAAGTTTCTTCAGAAAGCCAGTCGGTTGGGGAGCAGGATAATCCTCATTGCCCCGTTTTGGCCTCGTCAAACCTGGTTCCCTTACCTGTGGTCTCATCTCGTGAATCCTCCTTGGATTCTGGATCCCCGTCCGGATCTAATATCCCACCCCCTAGATCTCCCAGTCCCAAACCTGGACAACCTCAAGCTCACGGATTGGCTGCTCCAGTTCCACTCATAGCTAGGACTCCCGGTATCTCTTCCCCAGTTAAAACCATTCTAGTAGCTGCGCACAAGCCTTATACTAGAAAGATCTATAGCAGCAAATGGAAACGTTTCTCCATTTGGGCGGAACGCAAAAATTTGGATCCTTTTACAGCTCCTCTGCCTGCTATATTAGACTTTGTCAGGACTGTTTCATCAAGGCGCTAGTTCCTCCACAGTCAAGGTCCAACTAGCAGCTATCTCTCATTATCACGTTGGAAATGAATTGGGCCCTTTGATCACCACGAAATTGTGTAAGACCTTTTTGAAGGGCACCTTTTTGTTCAGACCCCCAGTGAGGGAGGTTGTCCCTCCTTGGGATTTAACGTTGGTGCTTCAGGCCTTGACAGCTCCCCCCATTTGAGCCTGCAGCCTCCATAGATCTTAAATTCTTATCATGGAAAACAGCCTTTCTTGTCGCTATCACCTCGGCTCGAAGGGTCTCTGAACTACAGGCCCTATGTGTAAAACCCCTTACTTGACCTTTCACAAGGATAGAGTTTACCTCAGGACAAATCCCTCCTTTCTTCCCAAGGTTGCCTCTGAGTCAAATATTAACCAGTCCATCAACTTGCCAGTCTTTTTTCCTAACTACCATAACAAAGGGGAATACAAATTACATTCATTGGATGTGCATAGACAACTTCGCTTCTACATCCACAGGACATCTGGTCATAGGAAATCAGACCAGTTGTTCGTCTCCTTTGCCAAATTTAACTTGGGTAAACCTGTATCAGAAGTCATACTCTCTAGATGGATTTCACAGTGCATCCTTTTAGCATACGACAGTTCGGGCAGGCCCTCACCTCAAGGAGTCCATGCCCACTCTACTCGATCTATGTCTACCTCTGTGGCTTTCAGAGCTAGACTTTCTTTGGATGATATTTGCTCTGCAGCCACTTGGGCTTCATCTCATACTTTTATCAATCACTACAAATTGGACATTATCTCCAGAGGGAGAGCATCCTTTGGCTCTGCAGTGCTCCGGAACATCCTTCCATAAAGGCCGCCCAAGGTTCAGGTAGCTGGAGACTCTGTCCTAAAGGTTGCTACACAAATTAAGTTAACTACTTCAGATTAAGAAGTTATGTACTCACCATAACGTTCCATCTGAGTAGGTAAACTTCATTTGTTAGCAACCGTCCCTCCCTCCTGCCCCCTCACTTGCAAATGTTCTCATACTCAGGTCCATGGGTTTTACCCATTTATCTTGGGATTAGTCATTGCTAGCAGTTTTTTGCTGTTGGGCAAACTTGATCTGAGGTCAGTCAAGGTTGGCAGGGGTTTATGGGTAGGGGGAGGAGCTTGGAGCTCGAATCTAAAGCTGTTGAAAACTGCCGGCTAGGATCAGAGGTCGGATCTGATTCCCAAAGGTTGCTAACAAATTAAGTTTACCTACTCAGATGGAGCGTTATGGTGAGTACATAACTTCTTATTATTGTACTGCACCTATGACATAGTAGAAGAGTTATCCAATTATGAAGTCTGTTCTTGCTCAATTTTGCTATTGCTATGTCTGATTCATGTATTGCTGATTTGCAGTGTGTCAAAACGGTAATGTAAATTCTGTATTTGTAGAGTGATGTACATTAGGGAAAATTCTAGCTTACTTTAATACTTATTCCAATTTTATTACAGGATTAGGCATCTGGTGTGTGGGAGACTGAGAAAAATGAAGTCACTTTCTGGTCATCTGTGAAAATTAAATTGGTTGCAGAAAAGGTAGTTTTCTTCTGTTATCGTTCCATTAATTTCAAGTGCAGTAAACATTCCCATCATCACCATCACCACCACGTCAGTAGCTGATGATCATTTGCATCATACTGTGATAAATTGCTGGCCCTAGATCCCACATGGCTTGTTGTAGGTGAGTGGGGCCCAATGTGCACTTATTAGTGGGTTCATGTTAACATTCAGTGACACCGACACCCGAGAACCAGTATTGGTGATCAACATTTCCACCTATGCCTAACCTGCAGTCGGATGGATATCTCGGAGGCAGCTGGTCTCCCGATCGGTGAGCTGACATGGGATGAAGAAGTAGCCCAGTATACAGATAGATCTCGTGGAGGTGGTTCATGCTTTGGCTGTGTAAACCCACTGTGGACTGCCATCTATGACTATGAAGCCAGTGGAGATGATGAGCTGAGTTTACGGCGTGGTGATGTAGTTGAGGTTCTCTCCAAGGATGCCGCTATTTCTGGTGATGATGGTTGGTGGACTGGCAAGATCAGAAAGCGAGTTGGAATCTTCCCATCTAATTATGTCACCTATACTCCAGGCCGTTACCATAGGCTGTCTGAGGTGCAGCCAAGTCGACAACTTGTTCCAGATCCTGAAACACCAGCTTGTTCTCCTGTGGAGATTGATTTTAATGAACTTGAACTGCAGGAAGTGATTGGAGTTGGTGGCTTTGGCAAGGTTTTCAGGGGCATATGGAGAAAACAGGAAGTTGCAGTAAAAGCTGCCAGGCAGGACCCAGATGAAGATATCCGAATGACTGCTGAGAATGTGAAACAGGAAGCAAAACTGTTTTCTATGCTGAGGCATCCCAACATTATCAAACTGGAAGGGATATGTCTTCGAGAACCAAATCTCTGTCTGGTAATGGAATATGCACGAGGCGGCACTTTAAACCGTGCTTTGGCTGGCCGCAGGATCCCACCTCACATCCTTATCAACTGGGCTGTGCAACTGGCCAGTGGAATGCTTTACTTGCATGAAGATGCCATTGTAACCATCATCCATCGTGACCTTAAATCGAGTAATGGTAAGCGAAAATCAGATAGGTGCCATTAGAAATCAGCTACGTAATACTGAAAAAAATGATTCATTTGTTTACTTAAGAGGTTAGCAAAAGCTTTAAAGGAGGAATGACCTTCTAATAGCATTTTGTAATTTGATCTTTGTTTTTCCCATGTTTATATTATAATAAAATGCAAGTTCTAGAAATGTGAATTCCATACTCTTCAGATAAGCAAGATTTTACTGCAACATCAAAAGGTTTAGTTTTTGAAGTATACCAAGAATGCACATCTGCTGACCTTTCTTTGAAGGAGTTTGATTTCCATCTACAAAACTGCCACCCTGGAGTTGGGAAGCAAACTTTGATCATCTGAAGTGCAGATGATGTGTGGAGAAGTGGATCACGTTATGGTAGCTAGTCCTTTCTGTGTTGGTAGTGGTTAGGTGATGGACTGATACAGCAGTGCAAACCATTGTCAAAGTTAGCTGTTGATTATTCGCTTATCTTTGTGCTGCTTTGCTTGTTCCACTCACATCTAAGTAACACTAAAACACAGTTAATCCCCCTTTATGGTTTGCATCTTAAACTAATTAAAGGACCAGGAGTAGGCTGTATTTTCCAGTATAAAGATTATTTATTGTAGAACAGACCACAGAATAAAAAACATAAGTGCTTTCGTAGGTGTGTACCCCACTTCTTCAAATGTAAATATGTTACATCTTAACCTTCATTTTATACTCTGAAAATCACTAGTCACATGCTATTAGATAATCACATGACCCAAATATTTAAAGCCATGCATACATGTATACCTTATATATAATTGTATTCACTCTCTTAAAAAAAAAAAAAAATAGCGGCAATATATTCAGAATAATTTCATACAAAACTATATATATAAAAAAACTGACTTTTCCAATAAGAATAAATGCAAGAAATACACGCACACAAAATTCATCTAAAGAGGGGCCTTTTCTTTAATATAGGCTTCATGGGTACATAGTCATTCAGGCCATGCCAACTGTCTGCCTTAAGCCTTACAGTCCATTTGGCTTCCAGAGCCTCTGTCTTGTTGTGGACATCGCTGCCCCTGATACTTTCATACACCCTCCCTATTACAAGAAATTTTAAAAGTATGTTAATCGTCAGTCTCACTAACTAACATGTTTAGATAGTGCACTTACTCTGTCCTTTCTACTAATGTGGTACACATGTTCCCTAATCTGATCTTTAAACACTCTTGTCAGTTTTACCAACATACGATGTCAAACATTTCAAACAATGGGCAAGATACACTACATGTTTGGTGTTACATGAAGCAGAAACATTAAAACTATACTGTCTTTTTTTCATCTGGATGCATAAACTTGGTATTCCAGGAGAAGGCGAAGGCCGAGGTACCAGAATTAAAGAACTTCATCAAACAGTCCAGTGTTCCTGTTTTGTATTCTAAGCCATTTTGGAGTTGGAGTATTGGAGGTGTTGTTTTTTATGCATAAACTTGGTACTAATGTCCAAGTAACTGCAAAAATTACAATGCCTACACGTAGTCAAACCTTCATTTTCTAAGGCATTAGCCTTAGTCCTTGGGAAACATAACTTTCTTTTAAGGGAGAGCTCATTCTTGAACAGAAATTGAGGCTGTTTAATGTTACTGACACCTATATCAGAATTCACCAATTTTTCCTAACTATGCCCATGACGGTCTGTACATCAGACAATGTAAGTGCACCCTGAGCATCCCTTTTGTTACTAGTGTTGCTAACTTTCCCAGCTAATTTCTCTCAGAGAAATATGGCTGTGCCGCTGAATCTCTGAGTCTGCTTACCTCCTCTACAGTATTCTTCACCATCTGGCCATCATAGCCCCTCTCCATCAATTCATTGGTAATACCTTCAGTACATCTCAAGAAGTCAGACTCCCTCCCACTGAGTCTAGAGGCTCTAAAAGCCTGGTTCCTTACCACACTCTTGAAAATGTATGTGGGGTGCATACTATCATATGATAGTAAACTATTGACATGACATTGTTTTGTGTACAGTCTATTATTCTCATCTACAAAACTGCCACATCCAAAAAATGTATGACCTTGTCAGAGTATGTAAATGTTGTTGTGTCTTTCGGCTTTTCCCGGTTAGGGGTCGCCTCAGCGGAACTCCGGTCCACTAATGATTGATAGTTGATATTTACGTGCCGAGTTACCAGCCCTGATGCACAACCTTCAACGAAGGTACGCCCATTCACACATGTCTCCACTCAGAAGACGCTCTTGCTGAGAATCGAACTGGACAGCGTCTTACTGTGAGGTGACATAGCTACTGCAGCACCACCACTGCGGGTTGTCAGAGTATGTAAATGTGAACCTTAAAAAATGCAGTGCTTTCATTAACATACTTGATAAATTCAGTTAACTGTTGTGTAGATGTTCTTCGTGTTTCACTGTTGTCATTACATTTGGGTAATCTGCTGGCAGGTTGCCCTCAGTCGGTCTGAATTCCAAAGTCTTGGGTCCTGCGTCGGTTGCTGTCTCCTCTTCTATGACATCTGGTCGTCAGGGGTATAAAACATGCAGCCGATGTCATTTTCTTTAGTCTTTCTTGCCGCACGGTGCCCGAAGCAGAAGCATTTCACAAGTGCCGGTTGGCCGACTACTAAAATATTTGCGTTTTGTGTTTCAGAACCGAAGTCTTCAATAAAGCTAAGTACCCCGTTGGGGAAACTTTTTTTTTTCTTGCTTTTTACCGATGTCAGAAAAAGTTGGCTGTCGGTTTTGCGCTAGATTTAACCAACGCACTATTAAGCATCGGTATATTTTTGCATCTAAGTATTTTGGAAACTGATTTAACTACCCAGAGATGTCGTCTGATAGCAATCCCAACTACCGAAGTACATAACGCAAAGAAAAGGACAGAGAAAGGCAGTCGAGATCCAAAACAGACAAAACTTCTAAGCCAGTCGCCGGTTCGCCAGTACTCTGTGAGGTGCTTTCGCAGCCCCTGATGCCCGCTACCTTTGAGTCGCAGGCCTCTACCGACACCCATGTGGAGTCAGGCATGCCGCAAGATACTCAGGGTATTGGACCGATGGATGTATGGATCCGGAGCCACTGAGCAGGCACCAGCTTCTGACGGTGTATTCAGACCTCAACATTTTTATATCAAACCCAAAGGCAAAAACACCTTCAAAAGCTAAAAAAACGACACCCGAGTCACGTGCACAGGCCTCTATGCCTAAAAAACAGATGATCAAAATGGTTGAAGACCTTATTACCGTGAACAAGGGGTACCCATCCCCCTTCAGGTAAGAGGCCTAGGCAAGACACTGGCTATGAATCTTCAGATCAGGTTTCTATTTCTTCTGATTCCTCTTCTGATCAGGAATTATCTTTACCTCCCAATGAGGATTCTGATGCTGAGGAGTCTATTCCATCTGCATCTCTTCCTGAGGATTATTAATTTGGAGAAACCTTGCATACTTTGAGAGCGCATTTTCACTGGGAGAGTCGAGACTTCTCAGAATCAAAAAAGAGGCTCAGGGATTTCCTCTTTCTCCCTCAGCACAAGCCTTTAGCCATTCCCCCTGTGTTAGACATTGTGGATGATGTTTTTTCGGAGTCAAGCCTGACCCCTGATTTACCTCTGGCTCCCAGTAAGCCTGACAGGTATTACAGGGTCCCTGACCCTCATAAATTTTTATTTAGAAACCCTGCTGCTGATCCTGAAACTATTTCACAGGGTCCAAAGGGAGTTAAGGCCTCAACAGCAAAAAACCCTACCCCCTCCGACAGAGATTCAAGAGCGCTGGACAGATGGGGGAAAAAAAGGTTTATACATCTGCAGCCTTGGCAATTAGGGCCTTAAACTGTCAATTTCATATGCTTAAGTACCAACAACATGTTATGGGATTGATGAAACAGAAAATTATGTTGATTTCAGAATGTGCAGAAAATAAGGAATTGCAGGAATTATTGCATGCAGCTGAACAAGTTGGAAAGCATACTTTGCAATGTGGTTTTGATTCTTTAGAGGCGTCCTGCAGGGCTGCAGTTATAGGATCTGTGATTAGGAGGCATGCTTGGTTAAAGGAACAAAATTTGCCTGATCATGTTAAAGCTAAATTGCTAGATGCACCTTTACAGCATGATTCTCTGTTTGTTTGGTATTTAAGGCAGAAGAGGTTTTAAAGAAAATGGAAGACTAAGCTAAGTATATTCAAACTGGTAAAGATTTCTTACAAGTGCAGCCACCTAGATTCAGCAGACACTGGCCTACAAAAAATTGGTCCTTTCCTGTGTCAGATAGATCTCAAAGGTGCAAATCCAGATGCCCTCAAGGTTCCAGGTACCGGACTCAAGACTCATACAGGTCAAAGTAATGGGGGCACATCCACCTCCAAATCTGGGGGAGATAAAGTGCAAACCTACAGAAAGCAATCCCAATGACTTCTCTCTGCCTACACCAAGCACTTATCTGTTGGCAGCACCCATAGGGGGAAAATTAGCACTTTTTGCTCAAAATTGACAGTTAATAACCCACGACAAATGGGTACTGAACATCGTATCACAGGGATACAGATTCCATTTCCGCACTCTCTGCCAATGACAAATGGTTGGCCAGACCTGCCAAAAAAAAAAAATGGGCAGAGACACAGAAACAGGTTACGTCCCTCATGGATATGGAGGCCATCCAGACAGTACCAGAACAGGAAAAAGGACAAGGTTTTTACTCAAGACTGATGTTCATCGTGCATACAGCTGCAGTCATAACAGATAGGTTATCCTGCCGTCAGGCGGGTCTTCGGTCGGCCGAATTCCAAAGTCTAGGTCCGGCGTCGGTTGTCGTCGCTTCTTCCCTGACGTCAGTGCGGCAGGGGTATAAAAGAGGCAGCCGACGCCATTTTCTTCAGTCTTTCTTGCCGCGCGGTGCCCGAAGCAGAAGCAGTTCGCAAGTGCCGGTCGGCCAGCTCCTGAGATTTACGAAAGTATTTCAGCCGAAGTCTTCTTGAAAGATAAGTACCCCGTTGGGGAAACTTTTCTTGCCTCAGACCGATGTCAGACAAAGTTAATAATTGCATTTCATGTGGGGAAGCAAATACCGCATAAGGATTTCCACTCTTACTGTATACCTTGCTTAGGCCCAGACCACGACATCTCGGCCTGCCGATTTTGTGCTAGATTCAACAAACACACTATTAAGCGTCGGGCGGAGTTCGCCCTTCGCTTTTTTGGCAAAAAAATTAATTATATTATGTCGTCGGATACTCAGACTCGAGTTTTGAGCAAAAAACGCAAAGATAAGGACCGGCATACGAGGTCCGCACCACCTACTGATACCACACTAAGGCCGACTACCGGTTCTCCGGTACTCAGCGAAGCGCCTACGCAGCCCCTGAATACCGATGACAATGCATTACTGGTGTCTTCAGTACCCGAGGTCGCAGGCTCCTCGGCCCCCATTCCTACTACAGATACTGACGCCACTCCTGGCGGGGAAACTCAGAATTTAGACAGGCCTGCCATTTCTCAAGGGGTCTTCAGGCCTTCCTCCTTCTCTATTAAAGCCTTCACTAAATCTAAAACAGCCATGAAAACCAAAAAACAGGTTCCTCAGTCACCCACTCAAGGCACCATGCCTAAAAAACAGATGCTTAAAATGGCTGAGGATTGATTACTCTTATCAGGGGTTCTCAACCCCCCTCTGACAAAAGGCCCAGATTAGAGGAAGACTACCCTTTCTCAGATCAAGCTTCTATTACCTCAGAACTATCTGAGGACAAGGATTGTGCCTATTCTCCATTCGAAGACTCTGGTGCAGAGGAGTCTATTCCCTTGGTCTCCCCCCCCCCCTGAGGACTTCTCTTTTGGGGAAACCCTGCATACATTGAGGGAACACTTTCACTGGGAAGGCCAAGATTACTCAGATTCCAAGAAAAGGCTCAGGGAATTTCTTCTGCTCCCCCAGCATAGGCCTCTGGCTATCCCTCCTGTTTTAGATATATTGGATGATGTGTACACAGAAGCCAGCCTTAATCCTGATTCTTAGCCTCCAGCTCCTGTTAAACCAGACAGGTATTACCGGGTTCCTGATTCTCACCAGTTCCTATATAAAAGCCATACTGCTGACCCAGAAACTATTTCACAGGGTCCCAAGGGAATTAAGGCCTCTACTGCTAAAAAACCATTACCTTCAGAGAGAGATTCCAGATCTTTAGAAAGGTGGGGGAAAAAGGTGTACACCTTGGACACGTTAACCATGAGGGCATTAAACTGTCAGTTCCATATGTTAAAGTATCAACAGTTTTTGATATCTCAGCTGAAAAGCAAAATGACACAACCAGAAAAAACAGATTTAAAAGAGTTGCAGGATTTGTTGCATGGTGCAGAGCAAGTGGGTAAACATACCTTGCAGTGTGGTTTTGATGCTTTAGAGGCCTCATGTAGAGCTGCTGTTACGGGGTCTGTTATACGTAGGCATGCTTGGCTCAAAGAGCAAACCTTACCAGATCATGTCAAAGCTAAATTATTAGATGCACCTCTTCAAAAAGATGTATTGTTTGGTGTTAAAGCAGAGGAGGTGCTAAAGAAAATGGAGGAAAAAGTGAAATCAATGCAAACAGTGAAAGATTTCCTGCAGGTACAGCCTCCACGTTTCAGCAGAAACTGGCCTTCAAAAAATTGGTCCTTTCCAGCCACAGACAGACCTCAAAGGGGTAGATACAGGCGTCCAAGGGGTAGAGGGCAACCTCAAGGATCTTTCAGAGCCAGACAGTGGCAAGCACCAACCCCAAGAGGTGGAGAAGATAGATCAGTCTTTTAGAAAACAGACACAATGACTTCCCCTTACACCTGCCAAGCAAAGCTTTAATGGCAGCACCTTTGGGCGGAAAACTGACATTATTCTCAAAAAATTGGCATATTGTTACAAAAGACAAATGGATTCTGGACATTATAGACAGAGGCTACAGGTTCCATTTTCACACCCTTCCAAAAATGAGAGGCATGCCAAACCTGCCACAAAATAAAAGGGCAGAGGCACAAAAACAAATTTCAGCTCTCATGCACATGAAAGCAATTCAAGAGGTACCTGCAAAAGAACAAGGTCAAGGGTTTTATTCCAGACTATTCCTGGTACCAAGGAAAGACAAAGATTGGAGACCTATCTTAGACCTATCCATCCTAAACACATATCTACAGGTGCCAAAATTCAAGATGCTCACATTACAGCAGCTTCTTCCCATGCTGGGCAAGGAGTCTTGGCTGGTAACATTGGACCTCAAGGAGGCATACCTGCATGTCCCTATCAGACATGATTGCAGAAGATACCTCAGATTTCTTGCAGGTTCAACCCATTACCAATTCTCTGCATTGCCCTTTGGCTTATCTACTGCACCCAGAGTGCTTACGAAATGCCTGGCATCAGTAATCGCCTTCTGCAGACTACAAGGGATACAAATCTACCCATATCTGGACGACTGCCTGATCCAAGCGGACAGCAAGGACATACTACTGCAGCACCTGGCATTTGTAATAAAACTGTTGAACTTCCTGGGATACACAGTCAACAAAAAGAAATCAAAACTAATACCCTCTCAACAAATAATTTTCCTGGGTGCCAACTTGGATACAACCGCCAAGATGTCCTACCTCACGCCAGACAAGCAAGGGCAACTGTCTCAATACTTCAGAAAAATGGCAACTTACACCAGGCTAACTGCAAGGAAAGTCCTGCAGGCTCTGGGATTCATGGCATCTTGCATCCTACTTATCCCATGTGCAAAGCTGCATGTGAGGAAACTTCAATGGTACCTAAAAAACTTATGGTCTCAACACAGCAAGTATACCACTCATTCCATGCCTTCAAAAGGAATTTATGTGGTGGGCTCAAGCTTGCCAAAGAAACACAGGTCTTCCTTTCTGTGTACCTCAAGCAACTCAAATCATCACAACAGATGCCTCAGACTACGCATGGGGAGCACACATGACAAATCAGTGCATTCAGGGAAAATGGGCACGAAAAGAGAAGCTCCTTCACATCAACCAAAAGGAAATGCTAGCCGTGCCAAAGGCTATTATGACCTTCAAAGACCTACTGCATCCAGGCCAGCTATTGATACGGACAGACAACACCACAGTGATGTGGTACATAAACAAACAGGGGGGAACTCATTCATATACCCCCTGTGCAGGCAAACCATGGCCCTATGGAACACAGCACTGGAATTGAAAATTCAACTACAGGCACAATTCCTGCCAGGGAAGGAAAACACACTGACAGACAACCTAAGCAGAAATATGACAGATCCACACGAATGGAAGTTGCATCCTCAAATTTTCACAAAGATAACTCTGGCATGGGGACAGCCAGACATAGATCTCTTTGTTACCCACAGAAATTGCCAGTTGAAAAAATTTTGTTCAAGGACCTATCATCCACAGGCCTGGAAAGTGGACGCACTTTCCTTCAATTGGGCAACATTGGCAGTCTATGCCTTCCCGCCTCTTCCTCTGCTGCCCAAAGTTCTATTAAAAGCCAGAGCAGAGAGGCCGAAAATGATTCTCATTGCTCCAGACTGGCCAAGGCAACACTGGTATCCGCTCCTGAAGAGCCTGACACATTCCCCACCATGGATCCTACCTCTAGTCTCTCTTCTGTTGTCCCAGCACAACTACAAAACTCTTCACAGCCATCTCAAAACTCTAAATCTAGCTGCATGGAGAATTCCTTGATTTCCCAACAGTTTCTCTTCTCCAAGGAGGTGCAGGATGTCATCTTGGAGGCCAGAAGACCTTCTACTAGAAAGGCCTACTCCGCCTAATGGAAACGATTTTGTGCCTGGAATCAAAAGAAGGGACAGAATGCTATGGTAATAAATATTCCTCAAATTTTACAGTACCTAGCTGAGATGTTAAACAATGGACTTTCCTTCTCCTCCATCAACATCCACGCTTCAGCCATTTCTGCACAGTACAACACAGATCCTCCTTTATTCTCTCATCCTCTCTTAAGGCAGTTCCTCAGAGGGGCAAATAATATAAAACCCCCAAGGAAACTACCAGTCCCTGCTTGGGACCTCAACTTCGTATTGGAAAAGCTGACCTTTCCTCCCTTCAAGCCAGCTTCTTTATCAGAGTTGCAGTACTTGTCATGGAAAACAGCCTTTCTTCTGGCTATCACCTCAGCTCGCAGGGTTTCGGAGCTACAGGCCTTCATGGCTGTGCAACCATTCATCATTTTCCATCAGGACAGAGTTTCCTTACGAACCAACCCTACCTTTATGCCAAAGGTAGTATCCAGTGTAGCTTTGAATCAGACTATCCACTTACCTACCTTTTATCCTAATCCACAAAACAAAGGGGAAAGACTACTACATTCCTTGGACATTCACGGGCAACTTCGTTATTATTTTGACAGGACAAAGCCATTCAGGAAATCTGAGCAACTCTCTTTGTGTCCTATGCTGCAGGTGCTCAAGGAAAGGCCATTTCCAAACAGACAGTTTCAAAATGGATAGCCCACTGCATACGCTTTTGTTACTCATTTCATGGAAAATCTGTGCCTGCATGCATCAGATCCCACTCCACCAGAGCCACAGCTACCTCTGCAGCCTTCCTCAGGGGGGTCCCTACCAAGGATATTTTGGAAGCAGCCACCTGGAGTTCAGTGCACACTTTCTCCAAGCACTATCACCTCCCACTATACTCCTAAGTCTAGAGCGGGCTTTGCCACAGCAGTCTTGCAGGGCATCCTAGCCCCTCCTAGTTCCACTTAGTGCCTACCACCCTTACTTAGCTTTGGGATTCTACCCATCTGTTATGACTGCAGCTTTATGCACTATGAACATAGTACAGTTTTGTACCTACCATAAATGTAGATGTTCGAGTGGTCATACAGCTGCAGTCCAGGTTTCCCTCCCTCCAACCCCTCTTAGGACAGGCCTTATGATAAACCCTTTTCATATAACCTTTTGGGGTACTCTTTTATGGTGTATTTGCTTGCAACTGCTGTTTTTGATTTATCAGCATTGCATTTTTGCATAACATTATGTTTGCCTTCCTTCTGGGGGCACCTGACATCTGGGGCAAGAAAAACTGAAGAAAATGGCGTCGGCTGCCTCTTTTATACCCCTGCCGCACTGACGTCCGGGAGGAAGTGACGACAACCGACACCAGACCTAGACTTTGGAATTCGGCCGACCGAGGACCTGCCTGACGGCAGGATAACCCATCTGTTATGACTGCAGCTGTATGAGCACTCGAACATCTACATTTACGGTAGGTACAAAACTGTACTCACTTGGTACCCAGTAAGGACAAGGCCTGGCGGCCAACTGGACATTCCAAAATTCAAAATGCTCACCTTGCAACAGCTTCTGCCCATGCTGGGCAAGAATGCTTGGCTGGTGAGTTTAGACTTAAGAGGCATATCTGCATGTCCCAATAAGACAATCGTGCAGAAGATACTTCAGATTCAAGACTGGCTTAATGCATTACCAATTCTCTGCACTGCCCTTTGGCTTATCTACTGCACCCAGGGTCTTTACAAAGTGCCTGGCACCAGTAATTGCATTTTGCAGGCAAAAGTATTCAAATATAACCTTACTTGGACGACTGTCTCATTCAAGCAGAGAACAAAAACACGTTTTTTCTATGACACCTGGCGTTTGTGAAAAGCCTTCTAGCATGCCTAAGGTACACAAACGAAAAGAAATCACAACTTGTACCCTCTCAAAAGTTAACATTCCTGGGTGCAAGCTTGCATACAACTGTCCAGATGGCTTACCTCATGCCAGACAAAGGCAACTGACTACTTACTTCAAACTGATGGCAACAACAACCAAGTCTTCTGCAAGACAAATTCTGCAGGCTCTGGGCTTCATGGCATCCTGCATCCTACTAATTCCATATGCAAGACTGCATATGAGGAAACTTCAATGGTACCTAAAAAGTTTATGGAGTCAACATTCACACAGTCTGGAAACAATGATTCCTCTCATCTCCTCCCTGAAATAGGAGTTTCTATGGTGGGCAAAGGCCTGTCACCAAAACATGGGACGGCCCTTCACTCTACCCCCTGCCAGCCAAACCTTAACAGACGCATCAGATTATGCCTGGGGGCCCACATGGCAGGAAGATGCATTCAGGGCATATGGGCACCAAATCAAATGCATCTGCATATCAACCAGAAAGAGATGCTAGCTGCTCAAAATGCCCTAACAGCTTTCAAGGACTTACTTCATCCAGGGCAACTACTGATAAAGACGGACAACACCAGTCATGTGTTATATAAACAAGCAAGGGGGCACACACTTCTACCCCCTTTGCAGATTAGCCATGGCAGTGTGGAACACAGCTGTGACCTATCAAATAAATCTTCAAGCTCAATTCCTACCAGGAAAACAGAACACTCTGGCAGACGATTTAAGCAGAAACCTTATGGATCCTCGCGCATGGAAACTAAATCCACAAGTATTCAGCATGATAACAGAGAAGTGGGAAAGCCCAGATGTAGATCTATTTGCCTCTCCTCAAAATTATCAATTCAAAAGATTCTGCACAAGGACTTATCACAGACAAGCATGGAAAGTGGACGCCCTATCCTTCAGTTGGAAAAACCTGTCAGTTTACGCCTTCCCTCCTCTGCCTCTTCTACCCAAGGTCCTCCTAAAAGTCAGGCAAGAGAAGCCAAAGATGATATTAATTGTCCCGGACTGGCCCTGCCAATACTGGTACCCAGTCCTAAGGAACTTGTCTCAGTACCCAGCTTGGACCTTGCCTCAAAGACCACAACTACTGTCCCAGCAAAACAATCGGATCCTGCACAATCAACTATAGACTCTGAACCTGGCAGCATGGCTAATCATGTAATCCTACGAATGACACCTCTCAATAAAGCTGTGATGGATGTCATTTTGGAAGCCAAAAGGCATAGTACTAGAAAATCTTATGCTGACAAATGGAAGAGATTCTGTGCTTGGAATCAAGCACAAGGGACTGATACAGCAGAACCACATATTCCTAAGATATTACAGTACTTAACTGAGATGCTTGACAAAGGCCTATCTTTCTCATCAGTCAGAATTCATGCCTCTGCCATTTCGGCTCATTACAATACAGAGCCACCAGTCTTTTCTCATTCTTTACTAAAGCAGTATTTTAGAGGAGCCAAAAACCTAAGGCCTCCTAGAAGATCACCATTAACTGCATGGGACCTCAATTATGTGTTGGAAAAGCTCACCCTGCCTCCATTTGAACCAGCCGCTAACGCAGATGTAAAGTTCTTATCATGGAAGACTGCTCTGCTACTAGCAATTACTTCAGCAAGAACAGTTTCAGAGCTACTGGCCCTCCTGGCTGTAGAGCCTTTTGTCATATTTTACCCAGACAGGGTGTCCCTGAGGACAAATCCTACTTTTATGCCTAAGGTGGTTTCCAGTGTGGCTCTTAACCAAACAATTCATCTGCCAACTTTTTATCCAAATCTGCAGAACAAAGGGGAGATAATTCTGCATTCCTTGGACGTACACAGACAGCTAAGATTCTACTTGAGGAGGTCAAAAGCTCCAAGAAAAACTGAGCAATTACTAGTGTAGTATACTGCAGGATCAGAAGGAAAGGCTATCTCAAAGCAGACAATTTCAAAGTGGATAAGCCACTGCATCCGTTTCTGCTACTTACACTATAGTAAGCCTGTGCCCAAGGGCATTGGGTCTCATTCCACCAGAGCTGCAGCTACTTCAGCAGCCTTTCTCAGAGGAGTACCAACCAAAGATATTTTAGAGGCTGCTACTTGGAGTTCTGTTCACACCTTTACAAAGCATTACCATTTGCCTTTCTACTTTAAGTCCAGGGCAGGCTTTGCCACTACAGTACTGCAGGGCCTTATAGCCGCACTTAATGCTGTTTAGCTCCAGCCTCCCAACCATAGCTTTGGGATTCTACCCAAATGTAATGACTGCAACAGTGAAACACTAAGAGCATAGTACAGTTGTGTACACTTACCATAAATGTAGATATTCGAGTGTATTCACTGTTGCAGTCCAGGTTACCCTCCCGCCATCCCCCTGTCATTCTACAGTTTATCTTTCTTCTCTATCTTCTACAACCTATGTGGTGTGGTGTATTTGTTTGTAGATGAAGGTAAAGTTTTTATATTGATGCATGTGTATATATATATATATATATATATATATATATATATATATATATATATATATATATATATATATATATATATATAATGCTACCTTTTTGGAGGCACCTGACATCGGGGGCAAGAAAAACTATGTTTTATACCCCTGGTGACCTGACGTCATGGAAGAGGAGACAGCAACCGACACAGGACCCAAGACTTTGGAATTCAGGCCGACTGAGGGCAATCTGCCAGCAGATTACCCAAAATTGACTGCAACAGTGAATGCACTCTAACATCTACATTTATGGTAAGTGTACACAACTGTACTTTCCACTCCACACAATAAAACGGTCATCTACAAACCTTCTGAAAAAGAGATGTATTTACTGGAATTACTTCTTAACATATGTTCAGATTCCCAGACCACCATTACAGCATTGGCGTAGCTATTGGTACACGAAGTTCCCATAGCTACGCTATTGTTCTGCCAATAAAACACATCCCCAAATAAAATGCATTACAGCATAACACTATCTCAAGCAAATCCTTGATGAGTTTGATCTGTCTGGCTTCAAAACTACAGTATGTCCCAAGAAACCTCTCTTACAGTATCTATACCCAGATCATTCGGAATTACGGAGAAAAGTGATACTACGTCCATGGTGATCAAGATGTAACTATCCCTATCACTCAATATTTGCATGTGTTCAAATAAGTCAGTTAAAAAATGTTCAGTATCTTTTAGTACCTGTGGTACCTCATTAAGTAAGGGTCTCAGATTCTTCTCTATGTATGGACATGGACTCCGTGGACCACCCTCTCCCAGAGACTATCGGTCTCATTGGTGGACAGATTTTTATCTTTGTGAATCTTGGGTAACCCCTGTACACAGGGGATAACCGTATGTTCTATAAGGAAGTAATCATATAATTCCTTAGTTATGGAGCCCTCGCTCAATAATGCATTCAGTTTAATCTGTGCATGATTTTATCAATCTTTGTACGAGTAATCATCTTGGACATTAGTACCATGTTTATGCATCCAGATGAAAAAAGGCAGTGTAATTTTAATGTTTCTGCTTCATGTAACACCGAACATGTAGTGTATTTTGCCCATTGTTTGAAATTTTATGTTGGTAAAACTGACCGGATTAGGGAACATGTGTACCACATTAGTAGAAAGGACAGAGTAAGTGCATTATCTAAACATGTTGGTGAGACTGGCAAACATACTTTTAAATTTCTTGTAATAGGGAGGGTGTATGAAAGTATCCGGGGCGGCGATGTCCACAACAAGACAGAGGCTCTGGAAGCCAAATGGATTGTAAGGCATAAGGCAGACAGTGGACATGGCCTGAATGACTATGTACCCCTGAAGCCTATATTAAAGAAAAGGCCCCTCTTTAGATTAATTTTATGTGCGTATTTCTTGCATTTATTCTTATTGGAAAAGTCAGTTTTTTATATATATATTTTTTTATATATGTGTTCTTTATATGAAGTTTTATATATGTATTTTTGTATGAAATTATTCTGAATATTTTGCTGCTATTTTTTATAAGGTATATATGTATGTATGGTTTTAACTATTTGGGTCATGTGATTATCTAATAGCATCTGACTAGTCTTTCAGAGTATAAAATAAAGGTTAAGATGCAACATATTTACATCTGATGAAGTGGGGTACACACCGAAAGCGCTTATGTTTTTTATTATGTGGTTTGTTCTGCAATAAAAAAATCTTTATGCTAGAATCTACAGCCTACTCCTGGTCCTTCTTTGGTTTGTATGCTTCTGGACTCTCTCTTGGCTTTTTGAACATGGAGACCTGCTTTTGGTGGTAGCTGTTTGTTTTGATTATCTTAAACTTATTGTTGACACTGATTTTAGTATTGCTTCTAGTATTACAAGCAAGTATCAAGTGAGAGCAATACTTGAGATTCACTGTTCTCCTGGAAATTTTCAGCTTGACGGCACTCATCCTTTGGACTTTTGACATTTCAGTAGGGAACCAGTAGAAGCAGCGAATGCAGCAGAATACAGATGTGGAGCAAATCTTTCCTGCAACATGATATTCCATCCTAAATTGGATTGGAAATGGTCACCTCTCCAATCAGGTTAGTAATACCAATTGCATAGGACTGGATGAGATACTAGGAAGCCCAGTTTGTGCAGTCAACATAGCTTAGTTGCATCTCCTTATTCACACTCTTAATAGAGCGATAAAACTAGATATGTCTCTGATATCCGGAAGCATGCTAATATGGGCCCCAGAATACAATAAAGGCCCTTCCTACATGGCTGTAGACAGCAGGTAATAATAGGAGGACACCTAGTCATTCCATCCCCTATCATCACTGGAGTCCCTCAAGGCTGTGTCCTGTAGCTACTCCTTATTGTCTCCCTCCACCTTAATCTTCTTGCTGCTGATACCACCCTTATAGTCCATCAGCGCCATCATTATCTTTTCCCTGCCTCATTGCCAGGGAGGACAAGGGGTCTGACCAAATCCTAGTGTGACCCTACAGGTGAGCCTACCCTTTCTCCAGGGTGGAAAAAACCTTGGTGTATGACTTCTAAGACCTGTTGTGAGCTAGCCAAGTTGAATATATTTTTTATCTATAGAAAATATTTAACTGGGTTGCACAATTGTGATTTTTGTGGGCTACAGAATAAATGGTAGTCTGTCTGCAGCGAAGGAGGTGTGTCCCAGGCTCTACTAGGGAGTGCCCCAGCTGTAAGGAAATTTCAATTCACCCCATAGAAATGGTGAGCTGATTGTAAGCTGCTCACTGCAGTCCCACCCACCAACAGGGCTCTGCCAACACAGTGATGCTAATACAACTTCAGTTGCCTGGGTCATAATCGGGCCTCCATCACTCTCATTCATAGTCTTATTCTTATTGGCTCTTTTTTCAGATATCAAACATGATACCATCTCCTTTCAAAGTGCACAACATTGCATATGAATGGTGCAGTAGAAATTACCTTGCCTTCAGTATCAAAACATGCAGCTTTCTGCCATTTGGCAAACCACTACCACAGTCAACAGCTAGTAAATGCTGACAATGTAGTAAAATACATTTGGAGACCTTTTAGATGATGTCACTTCATTTGATAGCCATGCAACCACTGCTGTCTGTAAAACCAGTCCAATCCTCTCTGAAGTTGAGAGCCATTCCAAATAAGTAATTGTCCCCTTTCGCATAGCTCTTATCAGAGTAAATTATAGAATACTGTACCATGTGCCTGCTTGCGCACTGTCTGGCATAATTGGTGAAGTCAAAGATTCCTCACAAAGAAATGGAAGGGCTTCAGGGCTTGCCCCCCCCCCCCCCAAGACGACAGCATCTCTCTTTCTCCTTTGTGTTAAAGGAGTCCTATGCCTGGCATGCAGAGAATTAACGACACTTTAATGTTATTAGAATACAGCCTCTCTTCTAAGTTAGGCAAAGAAGGGTACTTGTTCTCAGTAAAAATTTATATCACCTGTACAATGAAATTAAATCACTTCATAGGTTCCATAGTCATTTCCTATGGGAATAAACTCCTTTTCAGAGTTAAACTTGGCTCCATCAATTTGTACCTTTTTTTTCAAAAATCAACTAGTAGACTACACAAGCACTCACAAGTTCCATCATGAGATTCAGGCCTTCAAGCTTGTCAGTTGCTATTGGGTCTTATCTCCCTAGTATACTGAAAGCCAGACTTCTCAAGCCCAGAATCATCTTCATAGTCCTTTTCTTGCTGTGTCGGATAAGGTTCTGTCTCTGGAAAAGTCCTTGTGTCTGCATCTTTTTCAAGGCACTGCTGTCTCATCCTTTAGGGAAGCCCACCCAGACCTCCACTGTCTAAAAATGACAATGTGTTTTCCCCCACTCAACTGATGTTCCAGTAACCCAGCCTTTTGAGCCAGTTAGTTTTATAGTTCATCATCCCAAAGACTACACTTGGATGATTTGCACGCAAGTAGGATTGGTTTTCCATTTGGACACTTGGCAAGGAATTGGATCCCTCTTTAGCTTCAGCATTCCTGTCTGGGTTACATTTCTAAAGTATATTGTGTGACCTGTATTATTCTTCCGTCAAAGCTCATTTAGTTTCTCTCTCTTTCTCTCTCATTTTCATTCTGGGCTAGTCTTACTTTTCTTCCTTTAAAGTCTGTGGACTTTTTGCAAGGTACTTTCACATGAATCTCCACCCCATTCAAATCCTTTTTCTCCATAGCACATTTACTTTATGATAGATGAGCATGACCTTCCTCTCTTTGAACCTGCAGCCTATTCACAGTTGAAGTACATGTCCTAGAAGGCATTATTTGTAGTAGCCATTACACAGGCCAAAAGAATTTCAGAGCTACAAGCCATGTCCTTATTTTGCCCTGCAGATAGGGTGAAGCTTACAACTAATACTTTTTTTTATACCAAAGGTGTGTAGAACTAAATCAGTAATTGTCTCAAAACCTGGAGGTTTCTAAGCTCATTCTTTGTAGATTGTTAATGGGCTGCAGGGTGCATTTAGTACTGTATGGCAAAACGTGACAAGTCCCTGCCTTCATCTCTTAGAGCAGTAACTGTGTCTGCTGCTTTCTTTTGTAACGCATTCCTAGATGGTATCTGTACACTTATGCCTTGTGTTTTTTTTTTTAAACCTTTGCAGTATACTACAAGCTGGAGGTTATCTGTATATCCTTTGTTTGGGTCCACCTTTGTCCATGATATCTTCACATGTTGTAACCTCCCACGATAGTTGCTTTGGACTGTGTCTTGCTGGCTACAGAGAATGGGACCTCTTAACATCAGATACGGATGTTATGTACTGAAAAAATGATAGATCTGTGAGTAGGGTCACCCTCCATAATGTACCCTCCTTCTGTCTTTCAGCTTTCTAGTGTGGTCTGGGTTCTCCTTTCCTTCGCTCCTCCATGTTTTCACTGTTCAAGGCAGAGACTGGGATATATGGTATATGATGAGAAGGAAAGTTTTCCTAGTGGCGTACAAAAGACTTCCCTGTAACTTGGTTATAGAGAAGGGACCTTCTTGTGTGTCAGTATGTTAAGTACATAATTTATTTTGTCTATTTATCTCTCCTAGATTTGTGCACTGCATGTGTATGTGTATTTATCTATGTACACCCCCACACATGCCTCTAAATGAGAGAGATTGTTTACATATGCATATAGCATTCTTCATCGAACGGGCATAATGTTGACATCGGAAACTGATGCATTAATGACAAAACAAAATTTTAGCTGTCATTGGAAAATAAAAAGCAAATGTTGTTTGTTGGGGAGCATATATATATATATATATATATATATATATATATATATATATATATATGTGTGTATATGTGTGTGTATGTGTGTGTGTATATATATATATATATATATATATATATATATATATATATATATATATATATATCTATATATATATATATATATATATCTATATATATCTATATATATATCTATATATATATATATATCTATATATATCTATATATATCTATATATATATATATATATATATATATATATATATATATATATATATATATATCTCTCTCTCTATATATATATATATATATATATATATATATATCTCTATATGTATATCTCTATATGTATATCTCTATATGTATATCTCTATATGTATATCTCTATATGTATATAGATGTATATCTCTATATGTATATAGATGTATATCTCTATATGTATATAGATGTATATCTCTATATGTATATAGATGTATATCTCTATATCTCTATATGTATATGTATATATATCTCTATATGTATATGTATATATCTCTATATGTATATGTATATGTATATATCTCTATATGTATATGTATATATCTCTATATGTATATATCTCTATATGTATATATATATATATATCTATATCTCTATATATATATATCTATATATATATATATCTATATATATATATATATATATATATATATATATATATATATATATATAGTTTGGTTAGGGGTCGCCACAGCGGAACTCCGGTCTGCTAATGATTGGCAGTAGATTTTCACGAACGCCGAGGTGTCGGCTCGACGTTCAACCTTCAGCGAAGGCATGCCCATTTATGTATGTCTGTTGAACACCCACCCAACCGCGGGGTGGACATGCAGACTCCACACAGAAGGCACTCCTCGCACTCCAGCCGAGAATCGAACGGGAGAACCTCTTGCTGTGAGGCAACAACACTACCGGGGATAGTCTTTCTGTTTCACCTTTCAGCCATTTTACCGGGGATAGTCTTTCTGTTTCACCTTTCAGCCATTTGACTTTTGATGTTTTTTTCTCAGAAGTGTTAAACCCATATGTACATATGTGTATAAAGTCATATATTTGTGTCTGTACAAACTTGGATTCACAGAGCAGAGCTTCCTCCACCCCACCTAGAATGAGCTATGTCTTCATTGCAAATGTTTTTCATTTTAGTAAGATGTAATTTTTAAATTGTTAAAGTTTTTGTGATATTTTTCTTGCAAGTCTTCTATTTTAGTTTTATGTCATGAAGGACAAATACTCCTGTAAGTAAACGTGTGTCCTGAGAGTTCTCTTTTGTCACTAAGGTCCATTTTTTGTTTTGAGTTTTTTTCCCAGTTGCTTAACTTTCCTTATTTCTGGTGCACTAACTCTTGTCGTGGATTTGTGGGGAGTTGTTTTCTTCCAATCCCTAGTAGTGGCTGTACTTTGTTGGCTACAAAGTCGAGAAGTGGGATGTATTTTTCCTGTCAAAATCCTGGAGTAATCTTGAATACATATTTCATGTGCATCTTAAAACATTATGCACACCATTGCATTGCTAGGAAAGAAGCATGCATCCATGGCTTATTGTAGAAGTAACCCTGCTCCAGCCATCCATCTCGGTGGTATTGCTTTTTAAATTTTCTTTAGTTTTCGGTTCTTAATCAGGAAGCACATAAATACATTTTAATCTTCACTGGAGGGATCCCATTTACGTTTTTACTGGCCAGGGAGAACTCTGTTCCATTAAAGGTTTGCATCATATTGATATGATGTGCACTTGTACATTTCTATTTAATCTCACAGTGGGTAAAACAGGGTAACTGCACTTATATTATATTATATTATTTCTTTTTTGCCATCAGTGTTGCCAGGTATCTTATTTCTTCTTTGTTTTTACCTTTGGTCTTTTTGTTTTGTTTGTCAGATTCATGTTCCTAAGCATGTATATTTCAGATAAAACATATGTAGTTGTATAGTTCCAGAAGCATCAGAATGCATTTGCTGACAACCCCCATCCCCTCCTGATTTTTATGGAACTTTTTTTAGTTATTACACCAAAAATGTTATTGTGTAGCCATGTAGATTGATTCCTGCATTTTGTAATATTTCTTGGTGTGTGTATATAGTGTGTATACATATTCAGCAGCCAAAAGTATCTAACAAATAACTGTCTGGAGCTGTAAACTTGAGTATGACTTTTCAGATGTGGAGAACTGAAAAAAAACCCAGTAACCAGGCTTACAAAGGGCATGTCAAGCACATGTTGCTGAGTTACGAAACTTCTGGAATGTTCACCTCTCTGAAAGAGGGGGTAGGCTTATTTGCTTTCGTTTAATTTCTTGGTGCCTCATTGCTTGACCTTGGTAGTTTTTTTTTTTTTTTTCCTCTTATCTCAGGATGTGAAGTTTGAAGTGCCATAGAATGTAAACCTGCACTGCTTGGTCACACTGAAACCTGGTTGGAAGCCTGCTTTTTTCCAGCTTGTGTTTGGTTTCAGTCACAGCTGTTGAATAATGAGGAATTTTAGGAATGCTCTGGAGTTCAAATAGTAACAGTGACTTTTATTGATGCAGGTCACTTAACTAAACCAAAAGCACAGTACTAATGTGTTTCAGTGTGAGACTGACCCTGTTGTAGGCTCTTGATCGTGTTTTAGAGCTAGTACTGAGATGTAAACTAATTATTATTTGTAGCTGTTTATTGTTGTTTAGGTTCCAATACTTGATGATCTGAAGTTTTGTCTTAATGATAAAAATGTAGGCTGCCTTTGTGCCATCTTTCTGTGTGGGTGTGCCATGTGATAGTGCTTTTTACAGTAGACTAGAGTGTATGTTGATCAGAATACTGCTGTAGCCTTTTTGCATATATTTGGACATAACCAGACAGCTTCACCAAGCTCTGGCTCCGTCCAACACCTCTTCACTCTGTTGATTGGATAGTGAAATCAGCAGTCAAAGTGAAGAAGTCTTTAAAACGTTTTCCTTCCTCGAGATGAAACAACTCTGAGATTCTACAGCTGCAGCAGTCTGCCTTGAAGATTAATTTCTTTCAGATAAATCCCACTGAGCTCTTCCACACAGAAATAGCCCTTTCTAAGAAAATGTTGATTATTTTAGGATTAAAAATGGTATTTCCCATTTAAGAAACCCTGTATTTTTTCTTTCACAGTATCTGAAGTGTCTTGTTGGAGTTTGCTGTTTTTAACCAAGGGCTTATTTTGTGATTTGAATTTTTTTAAGGGCTGTTTTGTGGTAAAAGTGTAGTGTTATGTAGACTTTTTTAGTTGATTTGTGAGAATTAAACGTTCAGGAAATGTTATAAATTGGCAGAAAACTTTTTGAATGTATTCAGTGCTTGTGTGTATTTTGTGGCTGCTTATCTGTACTGATGCTGTCTTTGTGCATGGTAGAGAACTGCTTTATTTCTGACAGGATTTTGCTATTTTTGTGCTGAATTTATAGCAGATTAACTGTGGGGAAAGTGTTAAGTATGTATGTGTTGCTTGTGAACACTTCTGTGACAATTTACCTTCCAAATGACTCATTCAAGTACTATTTGTTGGCTTTCAGTCCTCTTCTTGTGCTGTAGCATGGTCCTGCTGGCTCTTCTCCATCTGTATATAAAAAGAAGAAACACAGTAAAGCGCACTTGCAGCTACTGTGGGCTTATTCAGTACTTCAGCCATTGGTGAGTGAACCTGTAGTTGTTCCTGAGAACACACTTTTTCTTCTGCTGGTTCTTCTGGTGTAGTCCTTTCAGCCATCTTGGACTGAAGGTCAGCTATGTCCTGCCCTCCAGCTGTTATAGTGACTGTTTACAGGCATGGGAGCACTACCTTCTTTGGGTAAGGGAGACTCCTGGGATGAATGTTTCTCAAGGTAACCAGGGAAAAACCCATCAGTGGGGCTGAGCTGCCATCTCCTAGTTTGAATTTGGTTAGGATGTTCCCTACAAAGATAAACAGAAGGTTAGGCATTATTCACCTGAAGACATGGTATCCGAAAAGATGATTTTCTTACCCAGGGCAGGCAGTTATTACACACTGTTAATTCTGTTGCTCTGAAATCCTTACCTGGAGACAATATGACTAAAGAAGTTCCTGAGAGAAACCTAGACAGAGAGTGGACTTCTCCTGGAGATTCACAAACCTGTAAGTCTGACTTGGAGGAAACTTGCCCCTTTCCATCTCCTTTGGAGAACTTTTCTTTTTCTTATTATTTTCAGGATGAATGAGTTATTTTTGTGGAAACTGGTGGATGCTGACCATGATCTGAGGAGATAACATGATGATGTTACAAGTGAATATACGTCCTTTTACACCCATCGCTCCCATTTTGTGTTTTTAAGGCCACCTGTAATGATCTTGACTGTCATCTTTCAGTCCGTAGAAAGGTAGACTGTGTAAACTACCTCAAACTAACCAAGGTTTGTTTTCTCATCTTGGATCCGATCCAGCTTTAGTATCTACTCTTCACCAGCTGACAACATATTTAGTGAGCTGGCTCAGCCAGTTCCCTGTGCCAGTACCATGTGCCCTACCTCCTCTGCTCTTCAAGTGAAGGGCAAAAAAAAAAACACCCCACTCCTTCAGCTGGCACATCAGTCAGTTGATCAGATGCGCAAAATGCCCTCCCCCCTTCCTGCCACAGACAGTCCCATTTCTCCACCCTACCCCAACCCTCCCTCCTCTGTTTAGTTTAAAAAAAAAATTTTTTTTTAAATATAGCATGCAGTTGCTGCAGTTTAGACCACACACTGAGTGATACAGCACTCTGGTTTGACCACAAATGCAGTAAGCTAGTATTGCACTAAAGAGCAATGTCGGATAGGAATGATGGATCAGATTGCCAATTCCATCCCCTAACAGTTTGCTTCTACCTCTACTGTGGGCAAAGAAGTGATTGCCTTCTGTTGAACCCATGAAGTCCAGATTTTTGTCCCTGCTTAGCCCGTTAATGCAGGCCTCCTCACCAGAGGTACTTCTGCAGATCCTTCAGTTCACCCTCAAACTCCTCTTACAGTTGGAGTTCACAATCAACTACAAGAAGTCCACCCTGTAGCCAGCTTGGGACCTAGTTTTTCCTTGGCACTGGACACCAAGAGGATGCAGGCCTATTTTCCTCAGGAAAAAGTGCAGAGCCTTACAGATTACTTTCACAGCCTTGCCTAAGCTCCCTGGGATTCATGGCAGCAATTATCCCTGTGCTTCCTCCAGCCTGACTGCATATGATGAAAATCCAGTGGTACCTGAAAACAATTTAGTCCCAGTGTTATCTCCCTCTAAACACAGTAGTTGCTCTCTTGCCTTGTTTCTGTAGAGAATTCTGTTGGTGGAAGGACCAGATGAAACTCTGCTCAACTCGGGACTTCCCTTTTCACCCTGCAGTCCCAGTTGAGGAACTGTACATGGATACCTCGGATGAGACATGAGGGGCTTCGCCAGGGATATATGGAGTACAAGGTAGATGGCAACCAAAACTACTGAAGGAGTACATCAACATGAAAGAGATGATGGCCCTCATCCAAACTAAAGTCTTTTCCCATATCTGGAGACCAGGTCCTGTTAGTGTTCACAGACAACAACACAGTTGTTGTACATAAGCAGTGAAGAGCCATGTCTTGCCAACTGTTCAGACTGGTACAGACTGCTTGAGACATTACAACCCATAAAAGCATGTCACTAGTAGCCTTATTCATACCATCACAGGACAAGGTGGTGGCAGATGTGTAAAGCAGATCCTTGGAGTATCCCCATGAATGGACCCTCAACAAGACAGGTTTTCCTGGACATCCTTCACCATTGGGGAACATCTCGGATAGACCTGTTTGCATCAGACACCAACAAACCGCTCCCCCTGTTTTTTGCAGTAGGGGCCCGTGCCGCTCAGCCTGGAAGGCAGATGCTTTCACCTTTCAGTCAACAAGGAAATTCCTTTACACCTTCTCACCACTACCTCTCGTCCTAATGGTTCTTTTAAAGGCCCAAAATTAAAAGCCAAAACTCTTGATAGTCCTTCATTTTTGGCCAAGACCGCATTGGTTACCCCTTTCTCATCTAATCAGAGCAACTACTGTAAACTGCCACTCCAGTGGACGTCTTGCTCCAGCAGAAAAGGTTACTAATTTACCCAACCTGCTATCCCCTAAACCTAACCCTGTAGATAATAGGGTTATATTTCCTTATGGGCAACATTTTTCTTAACATGTAATTAAGGTTTCTCCAGAAGTCAGAAAACCTACCACTTGAAAGATCCTACATCGGCAAAGGGAAGATATTTTCCTTTTTGTGTAACGGGAATGGACAGAATTCCAGCAAATCAGAGGTACCTTGTATACTTAAATATCTGTGCATCTGTCAACCACCTCTGGTTTTCTACCCATCAGTCCTCCACATATATCCAGACCAGAGGTAGTTATTCCTTAAAGGGGTGCTGCATTTTAGACTGCCAAAGAAGTCAATAACACTTCTTTGGGATCTCAACTTCATGCAGGAAAGGGTTTACTTTAACTAAGGCTGCTGGTTCCGAACGAGTTAATCTCAAATTCTGCACCTGGAAAACTTTTCTGCTTCTGGCTCTCCTTTCAGCTAGGAGAGCTTTAGGCTCTCACGGTCATTCCTCCCTTATTTTTCACAAGGACAGGGTGACCCCGAGGACCCAAGCCTTCATTCATGTCTAAGGTAGTGAGTGACCTGTCACAAGCCATGAATCTGCCTACTTTTTTTCCCATCCTACAGAACTGGGGGTGTAGGGAAGCTCCTACAGTCTCCAGACATTCTAAGGCAGTGAAGATCCGATTTTCGAATGGATTTGGTTTTGTTCAAATAGAAACAACTGTTTGTCTTCTTCATGGAGTCCAAACTGGGACAACCAGTGTCTATACAAACAATTGCAACCTTGATATCTAAGGCCATCTCTTTTTTTTTTCCTCTACATGGCAAGTCTTTGCTTTCATAACCTCAAGCCCATTCTACCAGCGCAGTAGCATCCTCTGGGGCCTTCTACAAAGGGATGGATGCCAAGACCATATGAAAGTTGACACCTGATCTTCTCTACACATCTTTAGTAAATACTACAGGATTAATGCCTTTTCAAGGCACAGAGCTGCCTTCAATGGGTCAGTTCTTTCAGGCTTTTTAGACAGTTCTGCAGCTTACTAACTAACAACATGCATGCCCCCTTCAGCTGTGTGAATCAACATTTGTTTAGGAATAGTGTAACAGTGATTTCAGTCATGACATAGTACAATTGTGAAAGACCTTTCCATAATAGTAGATGTCCTACTTTTCACTGTTGCAGTATTCCTTCCCACCCTCTTTCTCTTTTACATTAATTTTCTATTGCCACGCTCTTTTTCCCTCTAGCCCTGTCCTGTGAACAGCATCTTAGAAACAAGGGGGCTTCCTTGCCACTTCATGCTTCACCTCTCCTGGCTGACCAGTCTCTCTCTCTTTCAGGGGTCTTCAGGCCACTGGCTTGCAGAACAATTAAGCTCATACATTCATCCATATACTCCTATGCTAAAGAGCTGAGGCCATGTCAAGACGTATGATCTTGGGAAGGTAAAGTTTTGATTCCCCAGCCGGACATCAGCGATGATTGATTACGAATACTGCAATAGTGATTAGTAACTGTTGGGTATGTTACTCAACTGTACTTTCGTCTCTTACATATTCTCAAGGCCACTACTCCTGATGCTGAAGAAAACTGGTCCTCACAACCTCCTTGGGAGGTACTTTTCTCGGAGTGCTGCCAGGATGAACGAGGTGTTTTTATGGGAGCAAGTAAATGTTACCCAGAACTGGGGAGAGTTTTGGTACATTACAAGTGGCTTTTCCTGGTGCTGTGTCTATTGCTGTGCTAGACCTAGCCTTAGAGGAGGGACATTGTGCTGCCAAATTCCCGATTCACAGCCTTCAGTTCCCAAAAAAGCTCTTGGGCTTTGCATAGTTTCTCAAACTTGCAAGCACATTTTCTCTGTTTGGTTCCAACCTTGCAGCAAGGTTGTCTTGCAGCAAGGTTGTCTTCCATGCCAGCAGATAACAAGTTATTGGCATCTTCCCAGACTTCCCCTGTAGATATTGAGGGGAAGGTTTTGGGACAAAGTTGGCATAATAATGTCCTCCTCAGATCACTATTGCAGTATTCCAACACTGATGGGTTATTTTGCCAAGGTAACCTGACATTAAGGTAGAATACCAAAGCTAAAAACCTTGTAAACACTTGTACGTCTGGTTTATGAACTAAGCCCATGATGTAGGTGTATATAAGCGGATGCAGAAGTTTTAAGATTCTACGATTGTCTTACCATCAGTCTGAACACAGGTTCTTCACTCCTTCTTGTCTGTTCTTTGCATTGTTGGCTGCTACCATTGCCTACACTTAATTCAGACAAGTGCCCCCTTGAGGAACTTTCTTTTTCTTGTATTTTCTCAAAAAATTTTGTTTACTAAGAGGGAAGTGTGATGGTGGTAGGCACATACCTTTATAAGGACTTCCACTCCCAATGTTTACAGTGTCTAGGGGCTGAAGAAAAAACTATCTGCCAATTGTTTATTCCTAAAACTTTCCGTACCCAACATCATTAAATACATAACCTAAAAACCCAGCATCTGAAGCTTCTTGTGCAAACAAAAATGGTGGAACCCTCAACCTCTGACATCCTCTTTGTATCTAAAAAGTTCAGTTAAACTAGGCCTGATTTGTCTGCTGCCAAGTCTGATTCCGATGCACTTATTGAGATGCTGCAGGAATCTGCACTATATCAGACTCTTTCTCAGATGCCATCTAATGTGACCCTAATGGAGGACAGTGTGGTGTCTTGACTCATACATTCTAAAAAGCTGTTCATACTGATACAGTTTAGCAGGGGGAACTGAGGATGATCATTTCAGATGGGCAGAAGGCATTCCTCAAATCCATGTTAGGAAAGAGGTGCCCAGTGCATTGATCAAGATCTGTCCGGGTTCTGACCCATCACTCTTCAAGCAGGCTAACATCACCCCTAAGAAAAAGAAGCAACGACAAAAAAACAAGCATATTTCACCATTAGGAGTGTTTCTGAACTTCAAGGTTTATCTGTACAGCCTCCATATTATGTATTCCATAAAGGTGGTATGCTGATAACGGCAAATCCATCCTACTTGTCAAAGTTGCAAGAGACTAATTTGAATCAATTCTTTAACTTTACAGTATTCTTTCCACATTATGTATACAATGAAGAATCTCTTTGTGGATGTTTATAGAAGCTCATATTTTATGCATATAGAAAAATACAATTGAATAAGATTTTTAGTTGTCACTGTGTTTGTCCAGGAATTTGAGGAGGATAGTATCCTTGCTAACACTCTGAAAATGGCTGTCAAATTTCATCAGATTATTTTGCTCGTAAACATGAGAGCATTGCTGATGGAGGCTAGAGCTGATTCAGTCATGGCTGCGTATGAGGCATTTCTTAAGACTGCATCGTTGTATGATACTTGTACAGTGGCTGCTTGAAGATCCTTGAGTACATGTAGACCTTGTAAGCCGATCCAAGCCATCATTTAGTGCATTCTTTCATGAAGATCTGCCCAAGAGGATAGCTTGGCACTCTGCCCTGAAGGTGATCACTATAGAATAAGTCCACAAAGTTTTCAGAGCACTGTCTGGACAATTCCCATAAGTTTCCCTTGGCAGTCTGGTCGACATGGGCATACTGAGGCAGTGTAGCAACTGGCTCGTGTTCACAGACAGTCTCCTTCTAGCATGTAATTTTTCTCTTCTACTTGCGAGAGATGCATTTACATCAGTAAGCTGTAATCCATGCTCTCGCACCACATTCAGTACTCCTGACAAAGAGGAGATAGCCAACACAAACACCACCACCCACATCACAAAGGCACACACCCACCTGTGCAGGTGTCAACAAAAACTTAACAGAGATCCCCAAAACATACTCACAAACATTCCACACTCAATGCCAATTACATCACACACACTAGTCAACACGCCAGTGTCTCTCAAGCACAGCCCATTAGACATAACAATAAACCAATGCAGCCCATAAGGCTCAATAATAAACCAAACATACTAGTCATTGGCAACTCAGTAGTGAGATGCACTGATGTCCCCCTCACCAGGCTCAACAAGGAGAAGATGACTGTCAGCTTTTTGTCAGGGACTAGAATCCGTCACATCATGCACGTGCTCAAGTCTCTCCACAATAGGTGCAAGTATGATTCTGTCATTGTCCATGTTGGTGTGGATGACTTGAGACATACCTCCCTGGACTATATGAAAAGAGACCTGATTGAGCTCTCTGACTATGTGCTCCAGGCTGATGTGACACTGGCCCTGAGCATCCTGTGCCACAATGCCAACAAAAAATGATTGACTTCAACAATTGGCTTAGGTTCTGATGTCTTTCCAAGGGGATACAGTATCTGTCTGCCTGGGATGACATGGTTGACTAGCATTGATGCTTTGTGAGAGATGGCCTCCACCTGTCACCCCTGGGGTTCCAGATCTTGGCCAAGACTCTTGCCCCTCCCCCCCCCCTTGTGCCATTTTTAGGCTGTGTCCCAAAGACAAATCTTCCAGCAGGAAAGATCTGTCAAAAAGCAAATTGAAGGTCATAGGTTCATAGGTAGGTACTAGGCTGTTGGCCCTAGGGCCTAATATAAGCCTAGCCAAAAAATGTACCCGGCTTTCGCCACCCAAGAAAATTATTTTCCTGTGCCCCTGTCGAGCAGAGCCCCTTAAGTGATCCCTGGGGTGAATTTGCCATTTCCCATCCAATCATCAAGATTTTTCTTGGAGTGCTAATGAGGAGCTCTGTTTGACATAGATAGGTAGTCTGTTCCAGAGTATGGGAAGTCTCTGGGACAGGAATCTATCCCTCCAGCATGTTCCGTTTATTGTGGTGACAAGGTTTAGGTCCCTAGAGCGTGTAGCCGGAGGGATTGGGATTTCTTTAAGTGGAGCATGTCCAACAGCTCTGGGTTTGACGTAGCTTTGTATGCTAGGCAGAGATTGCCCCTGAGTAGGCGATATGCGATGGAGTAAAGCTGTAGTTTTTTGAGACTGTCTGCGTAAGGCATCTGTTTGAGGCCAGTAATCCTCTTTGTGAGGTATTTCTGTGGTCTTTCCAGTTGTTGTAGATGTCTTGTGAGGTACATACCAAAAGGGACGTTGTACTCTATAATGGGCCTAATGAGTGATGAGTAGAGGGGAACAATGACCTCTTTTTTTCCGGATGAGAATCCGTTTGTGATGAGATGAGCCACGTAGAAAGATTTCCTGGCCACTGTGGCAATGTGATTATCAAAGGAGAGACTACTGTCCACCTGTGTCCCAAGGTCTCATCACATTTTTGGCATTAAGTAGACTGCCAGCTATGTGGTAGTTCATGGGTACAGAGTTTTTACCAAAGGGGATGAAAATACACGTTTTGGCATTGAGCTTCAGGCCATGGCTTTGACACCAGGTATCTGTCCCAGTGAGGCCCTTTTGTAGTTTGTCCACATCGTTAGGAGTTTCGATTATGGCTCCTAGTTTGCAGTCATCTGCAAACTTTGTTAGCCAAAGACCTGTGTTAGCCTGCACTTCAGAGAAGTAGATACCAAACAAGAGATATCAGTGAGTCATGCTGCTCAATGCTAGGAACCTTAATCTGAAAATGCACACGGTGGAGGCTCTCCTCACACTGGAAGATGCCGATGTCTGTGCAGTCAAAGAAACCTGGTTCAGGGCTGCAGAGAGCACCCCTGCCTTACCAGGATGTCCTTCATGGATGCATCTGCAGTCATAACAAGTGGGTTGTCCTGTCGTCAGGCAGCCCTGCAGTCGGCCGGATTCCAAAGTCCGGGTCCGGCTTCGGCTGATGTCGCACTCCACCCGACGTCATCTCTGTTGGTCTTCGGGTATAAAAGCATCAGCCGACGCCATTTTCCTCAGTCTTTCTTGCCGCGCGGCGCCCGAAGCAGAAGCTGTTCGCAAGTGCCGGTCGGTCGGATCCAGAGATTACTTCTACCGAATACTACTTCGAAGACTTCTAAAGCTAAGTACCCCGTTGGGGACTCTTTCTTGCCTCAGCCGATGTCAGAAAAAGTTAACAATTGTTTAACCTGTGGGAAACAAATACCTCATAAAGATTTCCACTCTTACTGTCTGCCTTGTTTAGGCCCAGTCCACGACGTAGCAGCCTGTTCGGCCTGTGCCTCTTTCAACCGACGGACGCTTAGGCGTCGGTCGGAGTTTGCAGAACAGTTTTTCGGTACTGATTTTGCGTACATTATGCCATCGGATCCTCCGACTACCCAATCTACCAAAAAACGCAAAGATAAAGACCGACACTTGCGGTCCGCGGTTTCGGCCGAAACCACGGTAGAGCAAACCGCGAGTGTCTCGGTTTCGGCCGAAACCGAGAAAACTGATCAAAGTACAGCTGAACCTATTCTTACAACTGAGGCCCCTGCTACAACTCTTGAATCGACCTCAGAAATTGTACCCACTACGGTGGTTGACTTATCAGACACCATCCCCTTGGATGTCTCTACCCCAGCACGTGGTGCTGCTAGGCCTCCAGCAGCCATGTCCATTAAGGCCTTCGCCAGGGCTAAAGCAGCCAAGACTACTAAATCAGTGCCTGTTAAACCCTCCACATCCAGGCCCTCTTCTAGTTCTCAAATGCTTTCTTTGGCAGAAGATTTAATTTCTTTAATTAGAGGATCTCAATCTCACCCAGACAGGGCCTCTCGGCCCCAGAGAAGAGACCTAGGGCAGAGCCCCTGAGCCAGTGTCTTCTGATGATTCTGCTGATGAATCAGACATAACTGACCAGCCAGAGGCTCCCTTCTCCAATTTTGAAGATTCTGATGCTGAAGAATCCATTCCAGCTGCTTCCCCACCAGAAGAATTCTCCTTTGGGGAAACCTTGCATGCCATGCGAGAACAGTTCCAATGGCAGCAACAGGATTTTTCAGACTCCAGAAAAGACTTAGGACCTTTCTGCACCTCCCACAGCACAGGCCCTTGGCTATACCTCCTGTTCTCTCTGTGGTGGATGATGCTTTCAATGATGTTTGCTCCGCTCCAGATTCTTTACCCCCAGCCCCTGCCAAACCAGACAGATTTTACAGGGTGCCAGATACTCATCACCACCTTTACAAGGCCCCTCTTGCAGACCCAGAAACTATATCCCAGGGTCCCAAGGCAGTAGCCGCGACCACAGCTAAAAACCCTATTCCTTCTGAAAGGGAAGCAAGGTCATTAGACAGATGGGGTAAAAAGGTCTACACTTCAGCTACTCTCTCAGCTAGAGCTTTAAACTGTCAGTTTCACATGATACAATGCCAAGAGTTTATGCTTGATCAGTTAACTAAAAAACTAACCACTGATGAATCTTTTGATAAGAAACATGTATTAGAGATGGTAAATAACATACAACAAGTTAGCAACCATTCCTTAAAATGTGGCTATGATGCACTGGAGGCTTCATTTAGATCAGCCATGACAGGCACAGTGATAAGAAGGCATGCATGGCTAAAGGAACAAGCTTTACCGGATCATGTTAAAGCTAAGTTGCTAGATGCTCCTATGGACAAGACAAGTTTGTTTGGTACACCTGCCCAGCAGGTTATGAAGAAAATGGAAGAAAAGGCAAAATCTGTTCAAACTGTCAAAGATTTCTTGCAGGTTCAACCCCCAAGGTTTAGCAGGAACTGGCCTGCCAAAAATTGGTCCTTTCCTGACTCCACAAAATTTCAAAGGGGCAGGAATAGACGCTCCAGAGGCAGAAACCAATCCAGAGGAGGGGCCTACAGAGGACGACAGTGGCAAGGTAACAACAGAGGCACAGACACAGCCACTGCCACTACATCAGCACAACCACAGTGACTTAATCCTAACTCCGCCTACCAGGGAACAAATAGCAGCTCCTCTAGGCGGAAAGTTAACCTTATTTTCAAAGAACTGGCACTACATAACAAAAGACAAGTGGATTTTACAAACCATAGATCAAGGTTACCGGTTTCACTTCCACACTTTACCAGTCAAAAGAGGAATGCCAAATCTACCTCCAAATCAAAAACAGAGGCTCTACGCCAGATAATGGAGTTAGCAAACATGAGAGCTGTGGAAAGAGTGCCAACAGCAGAACAAGGAAAGGGGTTCTATTCCAGACTATTCCTAGTTCCAAGAAAGGAAAAAGTTGGAGACCAATTCTCGACCTGTCCACCTTAAATACATACATCATTGTCCGAAAATTCAAAATGCTGACCCTACAGCAACTTCTTCCCATGCTGGGCAAGGAGTCTTGGCTGGTAACTCTAGATCTCAAGGAGGCATACCTGCACGTCCCCATTCGACCAATCTGCAGAAGATACCTCAGATTTCTTGCAGGATCAGAGCACTATCAATTCTCAGCATTGCCTTTTGGCTTATCTACTGCCCAGAGTATTCACAAAATGCCTGGCATCAGTAATCGCCCATTGCAGACTACAGGAATTCAAATTTACCCATACCTGGACGACTGCCTACTACAAGGGACAACAAAAGCAAGCTGACAACAGATTTACAAAGGGTCATTTACTTGCTACAAGGACTGGGATACACAGTCAATTTACAAAAGTCAAGGCTGATACCATCCCAAACTAGGACATTCTTGGGCTGAATTGGACACAGTACAACAAATGGCATTCCTGACTACAGAAAAACAAAAGAACTTCCTCTTTACTTCTTGGCACTAACAAAACTGAACAAGTTAACAGCAAGAAAAGTTCTGCAGGCCATGGGCTTCATGGCATCATGCATAATCTTGGTCCCATTTGCCAGACTACATATGAGGAAACTACAGTGGTACCTAAAGAATTTATGGTCCCAACACAGACACAGTCTAGAAACAGAAATCCCACTAATTCCATGCTTAAAACAGGAGTTCCTATGGTGGGCTCAGGCATGCCAGTCAAACCCAGGCCTACCCTTTCGCAGATGTCAACCAAGCCAGACCATCACAACAGACGCTTCAGACCTAGGATGGGGGCCCACATGCTGGACAAATGCGTGCAAGGATTGTGGACACAGGATCAACTTCACCTACACATCAATCTAAAAGAAATGCTGGCAGTAAAACTGGCAATCCAAAAGTTCAAACCATTCCTCAAAGAGGGCCAGTTGATGATAAGGACAGACAACACCACAGTCATGTGGTACATCAACAAACAGGGAGGCACTCATTCATACCCCTATGCAGAATGACCTTGGAGCTGTGGACCCTGGCACTCAGCTACAACATTCAGTTACAGGCAATATTTGTACCGGGAAAGACAATACTCTAGCAGACATATTAAGCAGAACCACTTCGGATGCCCACGAATGGAAGCTGCACCCGGACATCTTCAAGACCATCTCAAAGAAATGGGGAATGCCACAGATAGACCTATTCGCATCACCTCTCAATCACCAGCTCAAAAATTCTGCACAAGGACATTCCACCCACTAGCATGGAAAGTGGACTCACTCTCCTTCAACTGGAAAGGCCTAACAGCATATGCATTCCCACCTCTTCCTTTGATACACAAGGTACTACTAAAAATCAAGGAAGAACGTCCAAGGATAATCCTGATAGCTCCAAACTGGCCAAGACAACACTGGTACCCACTACTGAAGAGCATGTCTCGAACAATATGTGGCCAATACCCTGATGCCTTTGATGTTAACTCAGAACAACTACAGCATCATACATCCAAACCTAAAACGCTGCAACTGACTGCATGGAACATCACATAGCAGCAGCTAATCCAGAACTTTCCCAAAGAGTTAAAGACATTATTCTTGAAGCACGCAGACCTTCAACAAGAAGGAACTATGCTGGAAAATGGAAAAGGTTTGTCATTTGGAGTACGGAAAGAGGAAAAGATGTGTCAAACATAGATATGCCTAACATTCTGGAGTATCTGGCGAACTTCTTCATTCAGGCCTGTCCTACTCCTCCATCAAGATACATGCATCAGCTATTTCAGCAGAATACAGCTTTGATCCACCTGTTTTTTCGCACCCTTTGCTCAGGCAGTTCCTCAGAGGAATCAAGAATGTAAAACCTCCAAGGAAACCACCATTACCAGCTTGGGATTTAAACTTTGTGCTAGAAAAGTTGACACTATCACCCTTTGAACCAGCAGCAACAGCAGACCTACAACACCTGTCATGGAAAACTGCTTTCCTACTGGCAATTACTTCAGCAAGGAGGGTTTCAGAACTACAGGCCTTAATGGCAGTGCAACCCTTCCTAATCTTCCACCAAGATAGAGTGTCCATGAGGATTAATCCTACATTTATGCCCAAGGTAGTATCCAGAGTCTCTTTAAACCAGGCAATCCACCTACCTACCTTCTTTCCCAACCCACAAAACAGAGGGGAAAGAATACTGCATACCTTGGATGTACATAGACAGCTACGCTACTACTTGCACAGAACAAAAAATAGCAGAAAGACTGACCAACTTTTTGTAGCCTATGCAACAGGAAGGGAAGGAAAAGCTATTTCCAAACAGACAATCTCCAAATGGATAGGAAATTGCATACGATACTGTTACTCCTTCCATGGAAAACCAATTCCACAGAACATAAGACCTCATTCTACAAGGGCAACAGCCACTACCACAGCCTTCTTACGAGGAGTGGCAACCAAAGACATTATTGAGGCGGCTACTTGGACCTCCGTGCATACATTTGCCAAGCATTATAATTTGCCTCTATATTCCAGATCCCGAGCAGGATTTGCCACTGCAGTACTGCAAGGGATCCTAAACACACCATAATCTACTTTTATCCTCCTCCCCTAGTTGGCTATGGTATTCTACCCACTTGTTATGACTGCAGATGCATCCATGAAGGACATAGTACAGTTTTGTACCTACCATAAATGTAGATGTCCGAACTGGATAGCATCTGCAGTCAGGATTACCCTCCCGCCTTCCCCTCTGTGGTACTCCTAGGGTGTTTACCCTCCTAATAGCTAGCTGTTGGGGGGGGAGTCTTTTATGGTGTATTTGTTTGTATATATGTACATATATGCTTATTTTTTGTGTTTACCTCTATCTATTTGGAAACATTGGCATCTATCCAAATTTTAGCCTGCAAGAGGGCTACTGGCATCTGGGGCAAGAAACACTGAGGAAAATGGCGTCGGCTGATGCTTTTATACCCGAAGACCAACAGAGATGACGTCGGGTGGAGTGCGACATCAGCCGAAGCCGGACCCGGACTTTGGAATCCGGCCGACTGCAGGGCTGCCTGACGACAGGACAACCCACTTGTTATGACTGCAGATGCTATCCAGTTCGGACATCTACATTTATGGTAGGTACAAAACTGTACTTTATACCTCATTCCACATTTTCCTACGCCAAAATGAGGTCAGAAAGACTAAGGGTGGTGAAGTCCCTATCTTCATTAAAGACAAGCACACCTGCAGACTGGTTTACCAGCATGACTCGCTGGAATTACTCTAGATGCAACTGACAGTTGGCAAGACACCCATCTAAGTTATAGCCAGCTGTAGACCCCCCTCCATATCTCAGGACACCCACTTCTCCTACCTGGACCTACTTTACTCTTTCAAGGTACACACCCTGATCCTTGGTGACTTCAACTACCCCACCATAGCCTGGGTGAACTGCTCCTGCACTAAGGCACTTACCCAACGATTCCTTGACTTCATTAACTCTAACGCACTAGACCAGCTGGTCTCAGCCCCCACAAGGGGAGATAACATATTGGACTTGGTTCTCATCAACATGGGTGACTGCTGCACCACTCCCATAGTATGTTCTTCCCTGGTGAGATCAGATCATGAATTAGTCTCATTGGAAGTTTCTATCCCACCCAACCTGTTTCCAGCCATGACCAGGCTAAAAAAACTTCTGAAAAGCTGACTATAACCTCCTAAGGGAGGGTATCAGCAGCTTCACACCGCTGTTCCCCTCAGAGGATGCAGACAGCTATGCTGAACAGCATGCCAGTGCAGTATACAGTCACCTGTACAACTGCATGGACTCAGCCATACCCAACAGAACTAAAACCTGCTCAGCCATACCCAACGGAACTAAAACCTGCTCCTCAAGGAAACACAAACCTGTCTAGTGAACATCCTCTATCAATGGGCTTTACAACAAAAGGAAGAAACTGTTGTCCAAGGGTAAAAAGAAACCAATCCCAAATCGGAAAATCTCCCTCCTCAGCCTCAACAAGTAAATTTAGATCACTAGTGAAAACTCCAAAGCTATGAGTTAAGACTAGCCTCTGAAACAGAGGGGGACCACAAGTCCTTCAGTTACGTTAGAAACCTCCATGACAAAGCCCAAGTTTGTTCTGAATTAGTACTTAATGGTACCACTTACACTGATCCTGCCTACTTAGCTAACCTGCTAGCTGATAAGGGGGGTGAAGTTTGCGCGGAACCTAATCCTACTTAAAGGCCAAGTTGACATCTCTGATAATTGTCCCACACCTTACACCTCTGTAGATCAATATTAAAGGCCCTATCCAAACCCAGCTTCCATGGGATCTGATAATATCCCAGGTTGCATTCGCCATCATCTCCAGCAAGAATTACCTTCATCGTTGAGTACCCTATTCAACCACAGCCTAATTACAGGCTTCATTCCAGCAGAGGTGGAGAACTGCAACTGTCACCCCTTGCACAAAGGTAGTGCCACTACCGACCCGGGAATCTATTGCCCCATTAGCTTGACAAGTCTGATCTGTATAGCCATGGAGCGTGTTATTATGGATCTCATAAACGAGGACCCAGGCAGTCTCCAAAACTCTACTCCACCCAGTTCGGATTCGTTGGGGGCAGATCTTGCCTATTGAGCCTAGATGACGACTTTGAGACTGCCACCAAGGGCCTGAATGAGGGGAAAGTTGGTACATACAGCTTACTTTGACCTGGTCAAGGCCTTTGACACAATCCCCCACTCTGGCATCATCGAAAAGCTAACACAACTCTGTGCTAATGCAACTCTGTGTTAATCCCTGTCTCATCAGATGGGTGGCCAGTTGGCTCACAGATAGGACCCACAAGGTCAAAATAGGTGCCGCCATCTCCGACAGCAGGCCTGTCACTAGTGGTGTTCCCCAGGGATCTGTCCTGGGACCGCTACTGTTTGGCATCTACTTTTCAGAGGTCCAGGCAAAGACAAAGGGCCAGTGGCTAACCAAGCCTGCCGATGACCGTAAGTTGGGTGCTGTCATTGACTCTCCAAATGACGTTAACATACTGCAAGCAAGAGGGTCTCACAGCTACAAATAACTTGTGCCAAAGTCATGGCCTTAAATTAAATGCAAACAAATGTATTATCATACCATTTGGCAAAAACATGGCCCCTATTGAATACCACATCAACTGTAATCTCCTAAACACACAACCTGTGGTGATATACCTGGATACTCAGGTTGACAACAATCTCACATTCGACCGTCATGTGGCGGCAGTAGCCATAAAAGTTTTCTACTTGGTTCATCTCATAAGTAAAGGGATTGCATCCAGATAAAAGGAGGTTGTTAACCTCTCTGTACTCCTCCCTCATTAGACCCATAATTGAGTATAACGCCTCGTTTGGTTTGTATCTTTCCAAACACCTGCACCAACAGGAAAGGCCACAGAAATATCTCATGAAGAGAATCCATGGTGTCCAACACCTGTCCTATGCGGACAGGCTCGGATCTCTTATCACTTTACTTCGTGTCATACAAATTGCTCAGAGGTGAACTGTGTCTCACCTACAAGGCAATATCGGACCCCACCCTATTAGAGCCGCTCCATATCCGCAAGTCTAACTCCTCGAGCCTTACCTGCTCGATGGGCCTAAATCTAATGTGTGACATCAACAAAACCTGTTGGAGACATAGGTTTGTCTCCTAGAGGCTGCCCCGTCTCTGGAATAGACTTTCCATACATGTCAGAGTACCTCGCTGACCCTGTTCAAGCGTAACCTTGATGAGTGTATGGGAAACCACAGACTTGTCCTGGGGTTCCACCTCTTTTGACAGGGGCAACAGGTGCTGATTTGAGGTTTTTTTCTTTTGGGGATAAACTCTTGGCTAGGCTTGTAAGCTAGCCTAGTAACCTCCTAGGATCCTGTTATGGTCCTGGATATGAAAATTGCATAGTTAACATATTGAACAGAATTGGGTAGTTCTGTTGGTGGTTCTAGTGTCATTACTGTCCACCCCCCATTTGAATCATGATGAGGCCTGCACGGTTTTTTGTTGTGGTTACTTGTTGCTGAGTAATGGTGATGCCTTACATGGACTTTACAAGATGTGGAGATGCATTCCTTCTTTGTAAGAGGATTATTGATAGAGAGTTTCAGTAAAAGCCCTCACAGGGTTGATGAAGTTGTGCCAGTCTTAGTCCTGAAGGAGTTGAGCATGGAGCTAGCAATCCAGATGTGTTGTTACAGTAAGTACATAACTTTCATTGCCTTGTTTTTTTCTTTTGCAGCTCATTCTTCAGCCAGTTCTTAAGCTTCACTGAGCAGTACGTTAACTTAGCAGGAAGGCAGTTTTGCTTCTCACTTTGTTGTTTCTTAACATTTCATGTTGGAGAATGTTACTGATTCTGGATATTTAAATGTCTCTTGAGGAGTGCTGAAACTTTTGAGTCCAAGAGACCTACTTAATGCAGGAAAGTAATTTGGGTATCACCATATGTACTTGAACCATCTTACTTGTGAATTTTTAAGGTTCTCTCTTAAACTAATTGAGCATACCAGTCATGGTACCTGATGTTCATCGTGCATACAGCTGCAGTCATAACAGATGGGTTCCCCCTCCTGCCATCAGGCGGGTCCTCGGTCGGCCGAATTCCAAAGTCCAGGTCCGGTGTCGGTTGTCGTCGCTTCTTCCCTGACGTCAGTGCGATAGGGGTATAAAAGAACCAGCCGACACCATTTTCTCTAGTCTTTCTTGCCGCGCGGTGCCTGAAGCAGAAGCAGTTCGCAAGTGCCGGTCGGCCAGCTCCTGAAATTACGAAAATTTTGCAACCGAAGACTTCTTGAAAGCTAAGTACCCCGTTGGGGAAACTTTTCTTGCCTCAGACCGATGTCAGACAAAGTTAATAATTGTATTTCATGTAGCATGCATTCATGCATTTCCTCAGGTGGCGCCTGATCATCCGATTGACTTTCTCTCTCTCTGTTTGAACCAGTGGATTCTGTGACCTTGTACTTTTTATAAGAAAACCTTGCTCTTAGCAGTAAACTGTAAATCTTTTATGTGCAGACCATTCTTCTCATCTTTTCATAATGAGAGGGTATCCCAGAATTGCTCTCTTTATGCTAAAGGTTGTTTCAGCTGTCTATGAACTGGACTTTTTGATATAATTCTGGTGTGTAACGTGGATGTTAAGACAACTGTGGTATAATATCAGAAGTGGACATTCTTCAAAATAACACATCAGCTTTTTGTCTCTTCAGGATGGCAATGTAGGTTTTTGTCTGACACCAGAATAATCCCTCTCAAAATGTCTGGCACATTGTATTGCCTTTTTTATTTTGTTAAATGTAACTAACCACTCACTGCATCTACATCTGCCACTTACTTGAAAGAGAGTTTCTCCACAGGAAATGTTAAAACCAGCAGCTTGCACAACTTGTAAATACAGTCACTAAGCAAGTTTTACATCCAGGTGACAAGTGTTTGCAGAAACGGCTGTAAATTCATTAAATTGTTCCTTTAGTTTCTAAACGTATAGAAAATATTTTTGAAAAAAGCTGATCTGATGAAGCCCAGTTAGAGGATGAAAGTGCTTATTATACATGAATAAAGCTGAGCTCTTTTGGTCAGTAAGAGGATTATAAAACCATGTACTAGGTTAACTACCACTGGGGGCCTTTTTAAGCCTAGTCATGCATCACAAATCTGGTACCAGTGGTGTAGTTTAGTAGGTGTGTACCATGATAAAAATTTCTACCGGTATCAAGATTATATCACCCTATGTGGGACTCAGACCTACAGTCCCTGTCTTGTGAGGCAAATCCTTTCACAGTGGGTCAAAATTAAATATGCAAAGGCTGTGGAGCAATCATGACCCTCTTTCAGCTGTATACAGCATTCCACCTCACCTGTAGCAATTCTTATAAATATTTGCATGTCTTGTACTTTTCATAGTGTCCTAGGCAAGGACTAGGCTGACCATCTTTTGCAGGTTAAAGATGAGAATCAAACTCTGGATCTTTTGTCTATGAGGTAATCAGTTTAACCATTATACCAACTCCCACCCCCTTTCTTAATCTTCCTCTTGCATATAGTCTTCATTACATAAATCCAGGCTTTACTCTGTAATTTTTTTTTCAGTTGTACTAAACATTGTAACTGTAAACTCCATGTTTGCCTTCGTTTCCATTTTGTTAGGTTTCACCACCACAAGTAGTCTTAATATTGTTAATAAGTAGTGTTGTAGCTGTATTGTCATTAGTAGTTTTATATTCTCACTAGTATCTGTTTATTTTGTATACCAGTTGTCATTGTACACCTGAAATTGGTCATTTGTGATAAATGCTGAATCCATGTTAGCAAACAAGCAAATGTAATTAAAATAAGTAAGTAAATGATAATTCCGGTAAGGTTCACACTACGTGTATACTGTTAATTGTCAGTTTTCCAGTTAACATAACGCTGTTTAATCATACCATTACCAGTCCTTCATTTTGTGAAAAAGTATACATTGAAATAAAGGGGAATAATGTCAGCAATTGCTTATAATTACAGATGTTTCAGAGCCCATGCCTTGTGGTTTAACCAAAATGTCCTTGGAGTTGGCATGTTTTAATATTGGGAGCTAAATAAAGTGCCAACGTTTCAGTTTTCGAGCCCTAGACTGAGATTTTCTTTAAACGGGGGGGTTTAGATGAATACTTGTACATTTTGTTGGGGTGCATCACTTAATCAGTCTTGAAGCTTGAGAGTTTTTTAGTTATTGTGTAACATGCTTAACAAAACTTCATTTCTTTTTCCATTTGCATCAGATGGTTTCCTTAACAATACCCCTTATAAGTAGTAGGTTTGTTTAACGATACTAACGTATCTTCCACATAATCTTTGACATAATGACGAGGTCGAGTGGCATTCGAAAGACATGCGTGAATGAGCGGGCCTTCGTTGAAGGTTGGATGTCGGGCTTTCACCTCTGCACAGTAAAAACCTACTGCCAATCATTAGCGAACCGGAGTTCCGCTGTGGCGACCCCTAACCAGGAAAAGCCAAAAGAAGAAGAACAACAACTGAACCCCCCCCCCTCCCCCTGCTGGCCCTTGTGAACCTTCTCTCGCTAAGGTCTTGCAACTGTCTCATTGATTTGTTCTGTTCTGAACTTAAAGTTTTACATTATCTTTTTAGGAGAGTGAGAGAAAAATAAACCAGATGTTACTAAAACAGATGAAATAGTTTTCTTATTACACCTGGCATTAGTTTTTACATAATTGTCTTCTAAATCCTGCTTAATTTATTTTGCATTGTTTTGGTTATAATTTATTTCAGTTCCTTTGCACTGTGGAGAATGCACCAGATGGTCCAAGTGAGGGTCCTTTTTTTTTTTTTTTTTTTTCCCCCTCAGTACACTCAGTTCTTTGTATGTAATCTGGTTGAAGATACAGAAATCCCCAAGATGGTTGTAGGGGCTTAGTGAAACCACATTTATGAAGACCAACAAAGGAGAGGGATTAGCCTTTGTCAAAGGGACATTATGTGGAAAATAATCTGATTGTTAAACCTGTTGATGCCAAATGAAATCTTTGGTGCATATGGAAAAGTACATATGATGCATTGTTAAATATTTACACAGCAGTTTAGTCAGTTTTGAAGAACTTATTTGTTGTTTTTTTTTTTTTTTTTTTTTTTTTTGTGAGACATCCCAAAATAGGGATGTAGTTCAAAATATTCAGAATCTTAACAATTCACAAGTATACAATTAAGTGGCCCCCACCCCTTTACAGCAGCAATCTCAGCTGGAACTGTAAAGTGTTGGCAGAGGATCTCTGTGCTCTACTTCCACTATTAAACCAGGTAGAAAAGTTTCCTGGGACTTTTTTGTTAAACTCCAGTTTCTCTGTACACCTATATACTACTAAAACATGGTATGATGTTCTTGTGTTTTACTGTTGCAGTCATTACATTTGGGTATCTGCTGGCAGGTTGCCCTCAGTCGGCCTAAATTCCATAGTCTTGGGTCCTGCGTTGGTTGCTGTCTTCTCTTCCATGATGTCAGGTCGTCAGGTGTATAAAACATGCAGCCAATGCCAATTTTTTTAGTCTTTCTTGCCACGTGGTGCCCGAAGCAGAAGCATTTCGCAAGTGCCGGTCGGCCGACTACTGAAATATTCGAGTTTGAGTTTCAGAACCGAAGTCTTCACTAAAGCTAAGTACCCCTTTGGGGAAACTTTTTTCTTGCTTTTTACCAATGTCATAAAAAGTTAATAATTGTATTACTTGTGGGAAGCAAATACCTCAAAGATTTCCATTTATACTGTATTCCTTGCTTAGGCCCTGATCACAACATGCCGGGCTGTCGGTTTTGTGCTGGATTTAACCAACGCACTGTTAAGCATCGGTATATTTTTGCATCAAAGTATTTTGGAAACAGATTTAACTACCCAGAAATGTCGTCTGATAGCAATCCGACTACCGGAGTACATAAAAAAAAAAAAACACAAAAGGACAGAGAAAGGCAGTCGAGATCCAAAACCGACAAAGCTTCTCCTAAGCCAGTCACCGGTTCGCCGGTACTCAGTGAGGTGCCTTCGCAGCCCCTGATACCCGCTACCTTCGAGTCGCAGGCCTCTACCAACACCCTTGTGGAGTCCGGTATGCCACAAGATACTCAAGGTATTGGACCGACGGATGTATCTCCCTCGGATGGGTCCGGAGCCGCTGAGCAGGCACTGGCTTCTGAGGGTGTATTCAGACCTCAACATTTGTACATCAAACCGACAGCTGCGAAACCAAAGACAAAAGCAATTTCTAAACCTAAAAAACTGACGCATGAGCCACGTGCACAGGCCTCTATGCCTAAAAAACAGATGATCAACATGGCTGAAGACCTTATTACCTTGATCAGGGGTACCCATCCCCCTCCAGATAAGAGGCCTAGGCAAGACACTGATTATGAATCTTCAGATCAGGTTTCTATTTCTTCTGATTCCTCTTCTGATCAGGTTTCTATTTTTTCTGATTCCTCTTCTGATCAGGAATTATCTATACCTCCCTATGAGGATTCTGATGCTGAGGAGATGCATCTCCTCCTGAGGATTATTCATTTGGAGAAACCTTGCATACTTTGAGGGAGCATTTTCCCTGGGAGAGTCAGGACTTCTCTGAATCAAAAAAGAGGCTCTGCGATTTCCTTCTCCCTCAGCACAAGCTTTTAGCCATTCCGCCTGTTTTAGACATTGTGGATGATGTGTTTTCGGAGTCCAGCTTGACCCCTGACTTTTTACCTCTGGCTTCCAGTAAGCCTGACAAATACTACAGAGTCCCCGACTCGCATAAATTTTATTTAGAAACACTGCTGCTGATCCTGAAACTGTTTCACAGGGTCCAAAGGGAGTTAAGGCCTCAACAGCAAAAAAGCCTACCCCCTCTGACAGAGATTCTAGGGCACTGGACAGATGGGGGGAAAAAGGTTTATACATCTGCAACCTTGGCAATCGGAGCCTTAAATTGTCAATTTCATATGCTTAAGTACCAACAGCATGTTATGGGATTGCTGAAACAGAAAATGATGTTGATTTCAGAATGTGCAGAAAATAAAGAATTGCAGGAATTATTGCATGCAGCTGAACAAGTTGGAAAACATACTTTGCAATGTGGTTTTGATTCTTTAGAGGCCTCCTGCAGGGCCACAGTTACTGTATCTGTGATTAGGAGGCATGCCTGGTTAAAGAAACAAAATTTCCCTGATCATATTAAAGCTGAATTGCTAGATGCAGCTTTACAACATGATTCTCTGTTTGGTATTAAGGCAGAAGAGGTTTTAAAGAAAATGGACAAAGCTAAGTCTATGCAAACTGTTAAAGATTTCTTACAAGTGCGGCCACCAAGATTCAGTAGACACTGGCCTACAAAAAATTGGTCCTTTCCTGTGTCAGACAGAGCTCAAAGGGGCAAATCCAGACGTCCTAAGGGTTCCAGGTACCAGGCTCAAGACTCATACAGGTCAAAGCAATGGGGCGCATGGGCGCATCCACCTCCAAATCTGGAGAAGATGAAGTGCAAGCCTACAGAAAGCAATCCCAATGACTTCCCTCTGCCTACACCAAGCACTTATCTTTTGGCAGCACCCATAGGGGGAAAGTTAGCACTTTTTGCTCAAAATTGGCAGTTAATAACCCAGGACAAATGGGTACTAAACATCGTATCACAGGGATACAGATTCCATTTCCACACTTTGCCAATGACAAATAGTTGGCCAGATCTGCCAAAAAATCAATGGGCAGAGGTACATAAACAGGTTACGTCCCTCATAGATATGGGGGCCATTCAGACAGTACCAGAACAGGAAAAAGGACAAGGTTTTTACTTTAGACTGTTCTTGGTACCCAGAAAGGACAAGGCCTGGCGGCCAATACTGGATTAATCAATTTTGAACACATACCTGGACATTCCAAAATTCAGAATGCTCACTTTGCAGCAGCTTCTGCCCATGCTGGGCAAGAATGCTTGGCTGGTGACTTTAGACCTAAAAGAGGCATACCTGCATGTCCCAGTAAGATAGTCATGCAGTAGATACCTCAGATTCAAGACTGGCTTAATGCATTACCAATTCTCTGCACTGCCCTTTGGCTTATCTACTGTACCCAGGGTTTTTACAAAGTGCCTGGCACCAGTAATTGCTTTTTGCAGAAGAAGTATTCAAATATATCCTTGGATGACTGTCTCATTCAAGCAGAGAACAAGGACACTCTTCTACGACACCTGGCATTTATGAAAAGGCTTCTAACATGCCTAGGATACACAATAAACGAAAAGAAATAACAACTGGTACCCTCTCAAAAGATAACATTCCTGGGTGCAAGCTTGAATACAACTGCCCAGATGGCTTACCTCACGCCAGACAGACAAAGGCAACTGACTACTTACTTCAAACTGATGGCAACAAAAAACAAGTCTTCTGCAAGACAAATTCTGCAGGCTCTGGGCTTCATGGCATCCTGCATCCTACTAATTCCATTTGCAAGACTGAATATGAGGAAACTTCAATGGTACCTAAAAAGTTTATGGAGTCAACATTCACACAGTCTGGAAACAATGATTCCTCTCATTCCCTGCCTGCAACACAAATTTCTATGGTGGGCAAAGGCCTGTCACCAAAACATGGGAAAGCCCTTCACTCTACCCCCTTCCAGCCAAACCTTAACAACAGATGCATCAGATTTATGCCTGGGGGGCCCACATGGCAGGAAGATGCATTCAGGGCATATGGGCACCAAATCAAATGCATCTACATATCAACCAGAAAGAGATGTTAGCTGTTCAAAATGCCTTAAAAGCCTTCAAGGACTTATTTCATCCAGGACAACTACTGATAAAGACGGACAACACCACAGTCATGTGGTATACAAACAAGCAATGGGGCACACACTCATACCTAGCATAGCTTTAGCCTCCCAACCATAGCTTTGGGATTCTACCCAAATGTAATGACTGCAGCAGTGAAACACGAAGAACATGGTACAGTTGTGTACACTTACCACAAATGTAGATGTTAGAGTGTATTCACTGTTGCAGTCAAGGTTTCCCTCCCACCATCCCCCTGTCATTCTACAGTTTATCTTTCCTTCTCTATCTTCTACAACCTATGTGGTGTAGATGAAGGTAAAGTTTATATTGATGCATGTATATATATAAATTATTTATAATATTGGTACCTTTTTAGGGGCACCTGACATCGGGGGCAAGAAAAACTAAAGAAATTGGCATCAGCTGCATGTTTTATACCCCTGACGACCTGACGTCATGGAAGAGAAGACCGCAACAGATGCAGGAACCAATACTTTGGAATTCAGGCCGACTGAGGGCAACCTGCCAGCAGATTACCCAAATGTAATGACGGCAACAGTGAATACACTCTAAAATCTACATTTATGGTAAGTGTACACAACTGTACTTTCCACTCTGATACCCAAATCCTAGAACTTATTTGCTTGTTGCACTTGTTACCTGTATGTAATTGACTTGTGTACTGTATTAACTCACTATGTTTCTATCATCCTTATGCCACTGACTACAGTGCTTTTTTTTATATGTAAATGTATACTGCCTATAGTTCCTGTTCTATCTAGAAATAGCTTTTTTTTTACTTTTTTCATGTGTAACTGTGGATCTTGGCTGAGCCCTGAACACAGTCTCTGCGTTTTAGTGCTTTACCTTGGTTAACAAATATACACACACACACTTGTGTATATATGCACATATGTACATACTGGTACTGACTTGGATCGACAGTTTGAATTTGCAAGCTTTGACAATAAAGATGCTGTTAGCTATAATAAGGAGTTGCAGTGATTCCACTCTTCGCAATCTTAGTGTTCATCTACTGGGGAAAATGCATTTTATGGATAGTAAAAACTTTCATCTATTGTTTATGGAGGGATAGATTCCTGCCCCAGAGACTTCCCATACTCTGGAACAAACCACCTATCTATATCAAACAAAGCTCCTCATTAGCACGCTTCAAGAAAAATCTTGATGATTGGATGGGAGATAGGAAATTCACCCCCGGGGATCACTTCTGCGGCTCGGCTCGACAGTGGCACAGGAAAATAATTTTCTTGGATGGTGAAAGCCAGGGATACCTTTTGGCTAGGCTTATATAGGCCCTAGGGCCAATAGCCTAGTACCTACCTATGAACCTTTGAAGTGTGATGTAATTGAGTTATTTTTCCTTTTTGGAGCTCTGTATTGTATATTGGTTATTCTGTCTTCTGAAACATTTTCCTTGAAGCTAGTCTGGAGTGTCTAATTCATGGCAGACGACTGTGACAGCACTCCAAGTACGGATTCCCTTTCTGTGGTGCCCCTGTCTTGAAATAATCTAGCTTTGGAGTTCACAACTGTAGTTTCTTTAAGATCTCAGCTGGTGATGCATCATTTTGAGCTCTTCCATTGACTCTAGCATCTCTAGTTGTTCTTGCATGTGGCATTTTGTTCAGGTCTTTTAAAGACTTGCTTTTTTAGCAAGTTTTTCTCTTTTTGACCATTTTTGTGCAGGTGGCATTAACTTACCTGCTTACTAAGCTGATTTTAAAAGTTATTTTTTAAGGGAATCCTTTTAAATTGTGGGAAATTCTGCCTTCAGGGCATTGTTAGTTGTTCGTGAAGTCTATACATGGCATCTAGTTTTGCAGATAATGTGCCTCAATGCATTGCAGTTCTGGCTTCTAATGTCAGAATTGCATCCAGGAACATAGGCATTGTCTTTCTCCATTTTGGATATCTGAAGCTTGCTCATGACCAACCTGATTCAGGGAAACGGTCACTTGCCTGGAGCGTGATAATACTTGGGACTGAAGACTGTTCTTGTGGTTTCTACCTTGCACCATCAGAGCTTGGTGGCCCAGATGAGGAGGGGTCAGTCTGTTTTCCTATGCTATGGCTTATTTTTCAGGCCTTTAGTTTACAGCATATGTTTGAAACGTGTTTGAAATCTGATCTTGATGGGATTTAGCTATGCAGGTGCCAATAGCAACTTTAGTAGAAATGTGCTAATACCAGCACTAAACCTGGTGTAGATCTCTCAAATGCTTTTGCCTATCCTTAGGAAGTGGCTCTCTGCTATGCCTGGTGCATACTACTTGCGCTTAAACATATACACTAAACTGAGCATTAGCTGGTTGCTGCTGGAGCTGTTGATGAGTCAAATCCATCCTCTTTAACTTGCTGTGAAGGGTCTGGTGAACCAAAGATCATTATTTCCAGTACAGAGAAGAGAAAAGACCACTCTGCAGTCTACAGCTCTCCAATGATCACGCTTGCAGAAACCTTAAGACTTGGTAAGTCTTGTTTAGACTGGAGTTTGGCCTCATTTATTCCTGAGATGTGTCTTGATGAGTTTGAAGAAGGAAGGAGCTTTGTATCTCCCCCCTCCCCGAGCTAGTTTTCCAGAGTAACCTGAATGCCATTGTGGTTGTCAAGAAAGCCGATCCTTTCTATAGGACCCCAACTAAATGGAGAGAGAGACTCTCACTAGGCAACCTCTTATTGATTCCTATATGATCTCTTTGGTCAGCCATGGAACTCTAAGGCTGCAGCACTTTGCCACCAGAGAGGGATTCTAAAGCTATAGATATGATGAGCAGGAGACTGTTTGTTTCCTTTTTGGGAATCCTTAGGAGTGTCTTGATTCCAGTGAATCAAGTACTGGAAGAGTTTTCTCTCTGCCCAAGTCTGGGTTCAAGAGGGAGGTGGTGAAGTTCTTGGCTTTTGGGGCAGATGCAGCTTCTCTCCGTAAGGGAGCTATGGAGGCCTTCTTTTCACATGCGAATAAGGTGTAGTGGTCTACTCTCACTTACTTTCAAAGGAGGATGGTGAGCTTTGCTCCTAATGTGGCCCTCTACTTCAGCAAGCACATGGGATGCATCAGGCTGTGGGTGTTGACTTTTCGGAGAGGTATTATGGCCATACTGAGAGGGTTCCTGAGTGGTGCTGTGGACATAGTAACTGAGCCTTCTTCCAGGACTTCCCATTCACCTGCTCAGGATGTGGATAAGAGAAAGACTGAAACTGATAAGAACTCTGTGCCTTGTCCTAAAAAAGTCAAGTGTATAGACACTTTAAATCCATGATGTGCTTTTTGCTGAATCTCCACCTTCGTAGACTAAATACATCAAAAGGAGTAACACCTTTGAAAATAACCACCTGGATCTATGCTGAAAACATATCCTCCATAATTCAAGTCCAAAATCTGAACCTGCTGCCCAACTTAATTTGCGTCCATCAAGCTATGCTATCTAGCTGCACTATAAAAGAAAGTGTAGAGGCCTTCTTCCATATTCAACTGGTATGGTCCCTGGTGTCTTCCCTCATTATTGGAGTCCCAAAAGCATCTTTCCTGTCTATATTTTCATACTTGGTCCCCTGCTGTTCCTCTTCTCTGGATATTATGAGCCCCATTTCCTGTGAAGCAGACTGCCAATCCTTTGGCTTGTACATCAGCATTGATAGTTCACTCGTAGTCAGTGCCTTCGATCTTGATGGTTCTGGCATTGACTTTGTCATATGGTATCATTGCTTCTGATCTCAACTCCTTTAGAGTCTGTTCTCTTGTCGACATCTAACCCGATTTGTAAGGGCCATCCTTGAACCCTTTCTTTTGGGCCAGGTGTCCCATCCCTAGAGTAAGTGTTGTGGAATTTTAGGCATCAACTCTGCTTACCTCAACTTTGATGTCAATACCTCAGGGGTTGATCTGTCAATTCTCAAGATGGGGACAACTATTTCAGGTTCTACTTTGGCCCTGTAGGTGTTTGGAGTTGATCCCTCAGCATCGGTAGCTTTGGCCTTCGTTTTGAGGATGCAGATTGTTCCATTATCTACATTGTAAACTTCCTGCATACTGTCCATTATTACCAAGTGGCAAGACTAGAGAGGCAAAGCCAGCTCTCGGAAAAAAGGTTTGTGTTAAATCATCGAACGTGTAAAGCGAGCGATGATTTATCAAACCCATGTAAGCGAAAGCTTACAATCTCGAACACTTAGAACAGCGATCCCCTCCCCCAGGGGAAAAAAAATCGCTGTTTCACAAAACAAAAAAAAAGTTTAAAACATTGCATAAAATGGGGGGGGGGTGATGCCTCCCACAAACACCCTACTTAAATATACCAACTCCGAGATCGCACTACAGTCATGAAAACAGCAAAGTAACGGAAGTGGCCAAACGATTTCTTTGCCAGGGAAAGAATTTGCTTATGTGCCATTTCGCTATTTTGCCTTTTCGTGCTTTCAAGTTCGATCAAGACTCATTCGAAAGAATGTGTCTTCGATCATTTAATAGGACCTCGAAAAAAAGCACCAAAGAAGACCAGTCGGACTAGAAAGGGCAGGCTTTTGTTCAAGTTTCTTTTTAGTTCGTAAGAAGATAAAGGACTTTAGATGAATTACAGATCTGAGCGGCCTACATTGATATGTACACCAAGAGTTCTTTTAAGTCATAATGGTGTACTGTAGTCTTTGAATAAAATAGACTGAGTGAGCTTCTTGAACCTCCAAGATGCATGCATACTAAGCAGGCTTGCCAAGGGAGGAGTCCAGGAGGTTCTTTTGCTTCCACACAGGTCACAGTCATTTTGTTTTTGCTTTTATCATTTTGTCTGATTCCAGCCCTTAAGAATGCTCACTAAATGTATGTCTGTGGTAGTAGTTACTGTTTGGCTACAGTGCTCCAGGGTCTTTACCTACATGGATGATAAGCTGTTGGCAGTGTCATCTGTCAGCATCTGGGCTTTGTATCTTCAGCTGTTTCAGTCCTTGGGTAATAGCGTATATATTGTGAGATCCCATCTCATGCCCACACAGTTGATCGGCTTTCATAAACTGCACTCTGGGCTGTCTTGCAGGACTTTCCTTCCACAAGACATTACTTCCTCCATCCAGTCAACTGTAATGCAGTTAATTCTATTCCAGCTGCTGTTTCCCTTGAGCCCTGGGTTTACTGGCATTGAGAGTGTTCATGTTGACTTGTGCCAGGTATCGCACAAGGATGCTTTAATAGATTGTTAAAATTCAGTGGGACCAGCTTTCATTCCCATTGGTTGCTTACATTAGGATATCCAATCCAAGTAGTGCAAAAGAGTATCTTGTGTGGAGGACTCCAGTCCAGTATCCATTTGCATAGACGTCTTTTAAGCCCCCATTCCTTCCACAAGACATTACTTCCTCCATCCAGTCAACTGTAATGCAGTTAATTCTATTCCAGCTGCTGTTTGCCTTGAGCACTGGGTTTACCGGCATTGAGAGTGTTCATGTTGACTTGTGCCAGGTATCGCACAAGGGTGCTTCAGTAGATTCTTAAAATTCAGTGGGACCAGCTTTCAGTCCCATTGGGTGCTTACATTAGGATATCCAAGTAGTGCAAGGAGTGTCTTGTATGGAGGACTCCGGTCCAGTATCCATTTGCATAACCCTCTTTTAAGCCACCATTCCTCTGGTGACTCTGACCACAGATGCCTGTGCTTGCACACTGGGGGGGGGGTGGCATTAGTTGGAGCAGACTGTCCTAAGACCCCACTCTGCATATCAGCTTGGTGTTAAATGACTGTTCCCCTTGAAGAAAATTCAGGACTCCCTTCCCTCCAGGGGAAACCTCTTTCATATCTCTTGTGTCAGGAGCTTGTAGGAGTAGGCCTTTGTTTCGAATCACCTTCTAATTGCCTTTTGCATCTCGGGACAAGCCAACTGATCTCTCTGACAGCAAGCACAAACCCTGTTCTGTCATGGGGGAAGCTTTGCTGTGGCCTCTGTGTATCCCCAACCAACTACAAATACAGCAACTTCATTTACCTTATTTGTCTCTTAGGAGGATCCCCCAGCGATGTAGTCATCTAGCAGTAGCTCTTGGGGCGACTTTTCTGTTTTCCCCTGTTGCCCTTTGGTTCCAAGTTTATCAAGAATGCAAGGCCAGAGTAATACTCATGTCCTACTTTTGCCACTAAGTATAGTTTCTCCTTACTGTACAAATTGGACAGATCTCTCTGCCAAAGACCTTTCAGGAACCCCCCCCCCCTTGCTCGTCCGGCAGCCCCTCATTTTACTGTTATTCCCAAAGACTTCTGCCTGGTTTCTACACTTTTTTGGTGGCGTCAAGAGATTCTTCATACCTTGAGAAAGTTGTCCAAACTCTAATTCTTGTCTAAAGACCTTTCATGCGAGAGAACTTATTGTAGCAAATGTATAGATTGTGTCTATGCCCCACAGCCAGAGAGAGATTCATTTATGGTTCCCATTCCTAGTATATTGGATTGTGTTCAGAGTTTTGAATTTTTTTTTTTTTTTATTTGTCACAATCTCTTGGCATAAGAAATTTGGTCAAAGCCTAAAATAGTGGGGGGAACAAAGGCCCAAAAATAGTGACAGATTTTAAATATTGCTCTTATTCATTTATTTATTTGCATTTGTTTACTGGGATGGTCCACTGGGCCATAAGAGCCCCTTTCTCAGTGGAGGCCCAGGGAGAAAAGCTCCACGGTATGACCGTACATACAGCTGTACAATACATATAATTAACAGTATACAGAGTATAATTGAACAGCATACAGTGAATGCATGATATACTTCATACAATAGATTCAGTACATGAACAGAAATTGTTACAAAACTTAGAACTTACTTTAACGTAACATTGCTAGAATAACAGAAAGATACAAGTCTGAAACTCAAATGTTTGTCATTATTTAGTGATATCAGACCTTAATTATTTGTCAAAAAAACACAAATTTTATCAGGAAGAATCCACAAATACAAGTAAAAAAATCTGGACAGTTGAGAGGTATGTCCATAAAACTGTTTTCCGTTAGCTCATCATCATTTTAAATGTTATGGTGTTGGTGCTTCTAGATGGCTGCATCTGGCTGTGTTATGTGAGGTAGTCTTGTTTACCCATCTAGACTCTGCCTGAAGACATCAAGGCCAAATTATTGGATTCTCCCTTAGACAGCCATAACCGCAGTGCTGTGGGTGAATTTTTTAAGACCCTTCAGGATAAGGGTAAAGTGATACAGGATTTGTAACAAATCTCTGTGTCTCCTGTTCCTGTGTTTCAGAGATATTATCCTTTTGTTTTACAGGTAGTCTAAACAACTTTCTAGGGGCAAGAGGCTTCTACGAGAATTTTTCCAGAGAAGTCTTTTCAGTGTGCTAAGAATTGAAAGCTTTCTTTCTCTGACAAATCTGCTTCAGTTTGACATTCTATTTACTCTGAAAACCAGGGATTGAAGTTTTTGGCTCAGGGTACCATGCCTGAATCTTCCTACATTGACGTTCAGGTGCCACTGGGAAAGCAAAAAAAAGCGCAAACTGATTTTACTGCTGTGCAGGTTTCACTAGCTGTCTGTCTGGTTGGATAAATAACCCGAGGACCATTCATTGCCGCTGTTTGCTATCTGCCACAACCCAGTTGGCCGATGTGGAGCTGTCTTCTCCCCTATCAGATTCCTGTTTTAGGCCAACTCTTTCTTTTCTTGATTGGCAACAGGTTACACCAGATTCTTGGGTACCTTTCATTATCCTGAATAGTTATTTTATGGTTTAGAAATCCCTTCCTCCGTTCTCAGACCTTTCTCAGCCACCTCCTTGTCTGCACCCTCATATGTTTAGTTCTGCAGGATCTGATGGTAATGGGAACGATCCAACCTGCCCCATTGTCTGAGCTGGGAACACGTTTTTATTCTAGGATGTTTCTGGTTCCTAGTAAGAAGGGGTAGTGGAGGCCCATTCTAGTTGTCTCTTTTCTTAACATCTTTCTCAGAGTTCCTTCTTTCAAGATGTCTCTTCATCCACTTTTCCCCTCTGTTGCTTCCTGAAGCTTTTCTGGTATCTCTAGATTTGAAGGGCGTTTACCTACACATTCTGTTCACTCTCTGTTCAGGAAATTTTTACATTTCTGTTTTTCTCTCATTTGTTCTCTACTTTGAATTCTATAGGTCTGAGGGTCTTTACCAAATGTTTGGCTCCTGTGATAACCTTTGGCAGACTTAGGGAATTTTAGATATTCCCTTATTTGGACAATCTTTTGATGCAAGCTCTGAACTATTGATTCCAAGTATTCAAACTCATCCATCAGCTCCTGCTTTAGGGTCTACTCTGCTTCTTTGCAGTGTAGAGTTCACACTGAATCTTAAAAAAGTGTGCGACTCCCGTTCAGGACAAAGTGTTTCTGGGTTGCAAGATTCAGACCATTCCGATGTTGGCTTGTCTCCCACCTCCCAAGTTCTTCTCTGGCTGCTTATTTTCTGTCCCCACATGTTCTTAGTGTTTCACTGTTGCAGTCATCACATTTGGGTTATCTCCTTGCAGTAGCCCTCAGTCTGCCAGATTATCAAAGTCTTGTCCTGTGTCGGTTGCTGTCTCATCTTCCATGACGTCAGGTAGTTAGGGATATAAGGTATGCAGCCAACGCCATTACATCCGTCTTTCTTGCCGTGCGGTGCCCGAAGCAGAAGCAGTTTGCAAGTGGCGGTCTGCCGACTCCTGAAATTTTCGTTTTCGAGTTTCAGAACCGAAGTCTTAAACTAAAGCCAAGTACCCTGTTGGGGAAAATTTTTTTCTTGCTCTAAACCGATGTCAGTAAAAGTCAATAATTGTATTTCTTGTGGAAAGCAAATACCGCATAAAGATTTTCATTCGTACTGTATTCCTTGCCTAGGCCCTGACCACGACGTACCTCGTCGATTTTGTGCCTTATTTAAATAATGAACTATTCGTCGTCGGTATATTTACGCTTCTAAATATTTTGGTACTTGGTTCAATTATCCAGATATGTCTTCGGTAAGCCACTCTACTACCGACATTCCGAAAAAACGCAAAGATAAAGACAAGAGATAGACCACCTAGGTCCAAAACTGCCGACGATGCTTCTCCTAAGCTAGTCGCCAGATCACCTGTACTCAGTGAGGTGCTTTTGCAGCCCCTGATACCTGCTACCTCAGATTCGCAGGCCTCTACTAAGACCCATTTTGAGTCTGGTGTGCCGCAATATGCTTCAACTGTGGAACCTGCAGATGTCTCTACCTTGGATGGGTCCGGACCAGCTGTGCAGGCACTGGCTTCTGAGGATGTATTCAGGCCTACTGAATTGCATATTAAACAGATGCCATCTTCTTTTTCAAGGCCTAAATCTCGATCCATGCCTAGAAAACCGACGCCCAGACTGCATGGTCAGGCCTCTAGGACTAAAAAAAAAAATAAGAATGACTGAAGACCTTCTTACTTGGGGGAAGCCAACCTTCCCCCTCTGAGACCTAGGACTGAATTTGCGTATGATACTTCTGATCAGGATTCTGAAATTTCTGTTTCGTCTGACCAGGATTTACCCTTATCTACGTATGAGGATTCTGATGCAGAAGACTCTATTCTCTCTGCTTCCCCTCTGGAGGATTTCTCTTTTGGTGAAACCTTGCATACTCTTAGGGAGCATTTTCGCTGGGAAAGCCAGGATTACTCTGATTCTAAAAAGAGGCTTAGGGATTTCTTACTCCTGCCCCAACACAGGCCTTTAGCTATCCCCCCTGTACTGGACATTGTTCTTGATGCCTTTTCGGAATCTAGCTTGGCCCCTAACTCTTTACCTCCTGCTCCCAGAAAACCTGATTGATATTACAGGGTTCCTGACTCTCACAAGTTCCTTTTTAAAAATCCTACTGCGGATCTTGAGACCATTTCACAGGGACCCAAGGGCATTAAGGCTACTACTGCCAAAAATTCTCCCCCTTCTGATAGAGATTCCAGGCACTGGATAGATGGCTAAGAAGGTATATACTTCTGCAACCTTGGCCATTAGGGCCTTAACCTGCCAGTTTCATATGTTAAAGTATCAGCAGCATATTATTGGATTGCTCAAACAGAAAATTATGTTGATTCCTGACTGTGCTGAAAATAAGGATTTACATGATTTTAATGCATTCTGCTGAACAAGTTGGAAAACGTACTTTGCAATGTGGTTTTGATTCACTAGAGGCATCTTGTAGGGCTGCTGTCACTGGGTCTGTACTTAGAAGGCATGCTTGGCTCGAGGAGCAATCTTGGCCAGATCATGTTAAAGCTAAATTGATGGATGCTGTCTTAAATCATGACCGCCTGTTTGACAACAAAGCAGAAGAAGTACTTAAAAAGAATGAGGAAAAAGCTAAATCTATGCAAACTGTTAAAGATTTCCTACAAGTACAGCCAAGATTTAGTAGGCATTGGCACTCTTAAGAATTGGTCCTTTCCTGCCTCTTCCAGGCCTTCTCAGTCCAAACCCAGAACCAGCAGAACACCCAGGCTTCAGTTCTAAAGTATGCACAGGACTAAGCAGTGGGGGGGGGGGGGGGCTTCCCACTTCCCACTTCCCACTTCCCACTTCCCACTTCCAAATCCGGGAGTAGTAAGACTCCCCCATGGTAGACTGTCTCAATGACTTACCTTTAAAACTTCCAAGCCCTTCTCAACTGACTGCTCCTTTATGGGGACAGATTGACCTGCAGGCAATAAACTGGAACTCATTACCCCAGGATAAATGGGTTTTAAATATAGTATCCCAAGGATACAGATTTCACTTCCACATGTTACCAATCCCAAGTGGTTGGCCAGATCTACCCTCAAATCAGTGGGCAGAGGCTCAAAAGCAAGTACTCTAAGTATAAGGGCTATTTAAACTGTACCAGAAGAAGAAAAGGGATAAGGTTTCTACTCAAGACTTTTCCTGGTACCCAGAAAAGACAGCTTATGGTGTCATATCCTTGAATCCTAAACACCGTTTTGGTGATCCCAAAATTCAAGATGCTAACTCTTCACCAGTTGCTTCCTATGCTAGGCAAGGGTGCCTGGTTGGCAACACTGGATTTAAAGGAAGCCTACCTACACATCCCAATCAGGGAATCTTGCAGAAGATACCTACGCTTCAAAACAGGCTACATACACTATCAGTTCTCTGCACTGCATTTTGGCTGATCTACTGCGCCCAGGGTATTCACAAAGTGCCTAGCTCCAGTCATTGCATTTTGCAGGCAAAGAAATATTCAAATATACCCATACCTGCACGATTGTCTAATTCAGGCAGAACGCCAGGACATACTTTTGAATCATCTGGCGTTTGTACAAAAGGTGCTAACTTGTCAGGGGTACACCGTAAACGAAAAGAAATCACATCTTGTACCCTGTCATCAAATTATATTCCTGGGAGCAAGCTTGAACACAACTTCTCAGATGGCTTTCATCACGCCAGAGAAATTCATTTGACAGCTTACTTCAAACTAATGGCCACAAAACCCTGCAGTCTGCAAGGCAAATACTGCAAGCCTTGGGGTTCATGGCCTCCTGCATTCTCCTAAGTCCATAGCCAAGACTGCATATGAGGAAACTACAATGGTATCTAAAAAGCCTATGGTGTCAACATTCTCAGGATCTAGAAGCAATGATTCCTATTATACCTATTATACCTTGCCTACAGTTCCTTTGGTGGGCATAGACCTGCCACCAAAACAAGGGACTACCATTCACTCTACCCCCTGCTGCCCAAACCCTAACAACAGAAGTATCAGACTCTGCATGGGGGCTCACCTGGCAGGGAAGTGCATTCAGGGCAAATGGAACCCAAGTCAAATGCACTTACATATCAATCAAAAAATGTTAGCTGTACAGAATGCGCTGACAGCCTTCAAGGGCCACATTCTTCCAGGACAATTAATGGTAAAGATGGACAACACTGTTTTGTGGTACATAAACAAGCAGGGGGGTACCCATTCATACCCCCCTCTGCAGACTAGCCATGGCTCTGTGGAACACAGCCTTGAGCTACCAAGTGCATCTTCAGGCTCAATTCCTACCAGGAAAGCTAAATACACTGACAGACGAACTAAGCAGAAATCTGATGGACCCACACAAGTGGAAACTGGAACCAAAGACTTTCAACATGTTGATTAAACAAATGGGGGAGCCCAGATATAGACCTGTTTGCCTCCCCCCAGAACTACCAATTGGACAAATTCTGCACAAGGACTCCCCACAAACAAGCTTGGAAAGTGGATGCCCTGTCCTTCAACTGGAAAAATCTATCAGTTTATGCCTTTCCTCTTCTGCCTCTCCTCTCCAAAGTACTACTAAAGATCAAACCGGACAAACCAAGGATGATACTGATTGCACCAGACTGGCCACGCCAACACTGGTACCCCCTCTTGCACAGTGTGCCACTGCTGGCACCTGCCTCAGGCACCTGCCCTGCTGTCCCAGCAGGAGGGCCAGATTCTGCATCCTCCGCTTCAAACATTGAACCTGGCAGCCTGGCTAATTACCTGATCTATCCGTTACCATCCCTCAGTAAACAGGTGTTGGATGTCATTCTGGAGGCAAGGAGGCCTAGTACTAGAAAATCTTATGTTGAAAAATGGAAAAGATTCTGTTCCTGGACTCGAGGGATGGGCACAGCAGCGCCCAGTTTACCTCAGATTCTTCAATACTTAACTGAGGTGTTTCACAAGGGTCTTTCCTTTTCCTCCATCAAAATTCATGCCTCAGCCATTTCAGCTCATTACAACACAGAACCCACCCCTCTTCTCTCATCCACTGCTCAAGCAGTTCTTCAGAGGGGCCAAAAACTTAAGACCACACAGGAGAGCCCCAACTCCAGCCTGGGACCTTAACTATGTATTGGAGAAACTCACTCTACCTCCTTTTGAATCAGCTGCAAGTGCAGAGTTAAAATTCCTTTCTTGGAAAACTGCCTTCCTTTTAGCAATCGCTTCAGCAAGAAGGGTGCCTGAATTACAGGCCCTTATGGCAGTGGAGCCTTTCATCATCTTTCATGCGGACAGGGTGTCCCTCAGGACCAATCCCTCTTTCATGCCCAAGTTAATATCCAGTGTGGCTCTTAATCAGTCCATTCATTTGCTAGCCTTCTTTTCTAATCCACAGAACAAAGGGGAATGGATACTGCACTCCTTAGATGTGCACAGACAACTTAGATTTTACTTGGACAGGACTAAACCTCAAACGAAATCTGAATAGCTGCTGGTGGCATTTGCTGCAGGGGCAGAGGGGAAGTCTATTTCAAAGCAAACCATTTCTAAATGGATAGGCCATTGTATTAATTTCTGCTATAAACACCTTGGAAAACCTATCCCACAGGGGATAAGACCACACTCAACCAGGGCTGCATCTACCTCTGCAGCCTTTCTCAGAGGTGCCCCAATCAGGGACATCCTAGAAGCTGCTGGAGTTCTGTATATACTTTCACGAAACATTACCATTTGCTGGTTTTCTCTAAATCCAGAGCTGGTTTTGCCCTGCAGTCTCCCATACTTAGCTTTGGGAATTTACACAAATGTGATGACTGCAACAATGAAACATTAAGAACATAGTACAGTTGTGTACACTTACCATAAATGTAGATGTTCGAGTGTATTCACTGTTGCAGTCCCTGTTACCTCCCTGACTTCTATTGACTGTACCTCTATTCTTGTTTACTATGCTTAAAAGCTTTTTGGTGTATTTGCTTTTTTGTTGGAGGTGTAACCTTGTATGTAATTGCTTCCCATTATGGGGGCATCTGAAATCTGGGGCAAGAAAAACTGATGTAATGGCGTCGGCTGCATGCTTTATACCCCTGACTACCTGACGTCATGGAAGATGAGACAGCAACCGACGCAAGACCCAAGACTTTGATAATCTGGCTGACTGAGGGCTACTGTAGGCAGATATCCAAAATGTGATGACTGCAACAGTGAATACACTTGAACATCTACATTTATGGTAAGTGTACAAAACTGTACTTTCCTTTTACAGTCCTTCCTGCAAGTAATTCCTCTGAGCTCTGGAGTACATGGCATCCACTATTCCTATGGTTCCTTTTGCCAAAATCCACATGAGGAAATTCCAGTGGTATCTCAAGACTGTTGTTTCAGTACTGACATCCTCCTGGATTATCTGGTTGTGTTTTACGAATGGTTGCCAAGAAATTCACCTTTAGAGTGAAACTCCCTGTGTGAAGTTTTCAGCATTCATTTTGAGAATACATAACGGAACTTGTCATCTGGTCAAGTCATTTTTGTGTCTTTCCTCCTCCCACTTTTTTCATAAAGTATCCCTCTTGGCCACCCTATTAATCCACTTCTTTTCCTTTTGGGGCAAGAGCATGTCACTTTCTTAGCTCCCATTGTTGGCTTGAGTAGGATGCCAGGAGCAATAGATTTTTTTTCTTCTTCATAGTTAGTTCCCTTTCCCCACTTGTGACTTTTTCTAATGCTTCTTGTTAGTGTGCGTGTCCTTACACACATAATGGTCCAAGGTATGTAGATGAATGCTTAATGCAGGTGAAGCTGTCCAGTAGTTACAACCAGTAGTAGTACATCCTCCCCAGCTGTGGTTGAGCTAGCTGTTGCTCCTCTCCCAACCCCGTCTAGCATTTGGGCCACTAATTGTCTGCTGGTCCTATGTTGTAGAAGTCGGGGCTTTATCATTCTCCATCAACAGCTGGCAGAGTCGTAATAATATTCTGTAATACATGGGGGGGATTTAGTTGCTACCACACAGGGGCAGCTAAAGCTCCCCATATATCACAAAACGTTATTGCTGCCAGCTGTCATTTTTTGCATAGTGATCAGCAGTATGGTTTCATGCCGGGAAAGAGCACTACAGATGTGATGTTTGCTCTGAGAGTGTTTGAGCAGTACAAAGAAAGTCAGAAGGAGTTGCATTGTGTTTTTGTAGACTTAGAGAAAGCATATGACCGGGTGCTTAGAGAGGAGGTGTGTGGTATTGTATGAAGAAGCCTGGAGTGTCAGAGAAGTATGTAAGATTGGTACAGGATATGTAAGAGGGTAGTGTGACAGCAGTGAGGTCTGCGCTGGGAGTGACGGATGGGTTTAAGGTGGAGGTGGGATTACGTCAAGGATCAGCTCTGAGCCCTTTCTTATTTGCAGTGATGATGAACAGGTTGACAGACGAGATCAGACAGGAGTCCCTGTGGACTATGATGTTTAATGATGACATTGTGATCTGTAGTGAGAGTAGGGAACAGGTGGAGGCGACCCTGGAGAGATGGAGATATGCTGTAGAGAGAAAAGGAATGAAGGTCAGCAGGACTAAGACAGAATATTTGTGTGTGAATGAGAGGGAGGATAGAGGAATGGTGATGCAAGGAGTAGAGGTTGCGAAGGTGGATGAGTTTGAATACTTGGAATCAATAGTTCAGAGTAATGGTGAGTGTGGAAGACAGGTGAAGAAGAGAGTACAAGCAGGATGGAGTGGGTGGAGAAGTGTCAGGAGTGATTTGTGACAGACGAGTACCAGTAAGAGTGAAAGGGAAGGTGTACAAGAGAGTAGTGAGACCAGCTATGTTATATGGGTTGGAGACAGTGGCATTGACAAAAAGGTGGGAGTTAGAGTTGGATGTGGCAGAGTTAAAGATGTTAAGATTTGCACGGGGTGTGACTAGGGTGGACAGGATTAGGAATAAGTATATTAGAGGGTCAGCCCAGGTTGGTAGGTTTGGAGACAAAGCCAGAGAGGCAAGATTACGTTGGTTTGGACATGTGCTGAGGAGGGATGCTGAGTATATTGGGGAAAAAGACGCCAAGGATGAAGTTACCAGGTAACCGGAAAAGAGGAAGGCCTACGATAAGGTTTATGGATGTGGTGAGAGGGGACATGCAGGTGGTTGGTGTGACAGAGCAAGATGCAGAGGACAGGAAGAAATGAAAACAGATATCCGCCGTGGTGACCTCTAATTAGAAGAGCCGAAAGATGATGATATATTAAACTTACTGAGTGTGTTTTAGATACTAAATACATAGGTGTGTATTTTAGATGTAAATCGTATTTTACAACACCAAATATGAAACGTTCACGGAACTAGTTTATATCAAAATATGATGTAAATGAGTATGCTAATAGTAATAACTTAACAGACCATTTTCCAAGTGTAATAGTGCTGTGCAAGGTAGGAGTTTACAGAAGAAAAAAGGGATCTTCCAGGGGTGGAGAGGCTCTCCGCCTGCAGTGTTGCTTGCTTGTCCACTTTGCTGACAGGCCGCTCTGTATAATTCCTAAACTCATTAGAATTCGTACTGCATCGTTTGCAAACAAGCACACATTCCTTCCCTTCCTTGAGGCAGACAGGTTTAAGCCTCATTCCTGTCTTCTTCTGTTCTGTGCCAGCTCCAGCAGACATTTGCTTTGCTTTTTGAAAATTAAGCCTCCTGGGTTATACTCGGGGCTTTATCCATGCACCAATGGAGCTGGCGTCCTTTCCAGCAAGTTTTAAAATTGTTACTTCCAGTTCTCTGTCTCCCCTGGCCTTGGGCATTTCACTTTTCAAATGATTTAAGAAGTTCAGTCTGTTTTGTCTGCTCTAGTGCTTTAAGAAAGTGGGTGTGTGGTGGTGGTGTGCTTTGCTGGCTGTTTATTTTTCCCCCAATTCTGAACTTGTAGGTATTGTATTTGAAATTTTAGCTTTTTATTTCATTTTTTCTTTAAACAGTTTCATTTTAAAAAGGCACACTCCATATTTAAGTGTGAAAGTGCATTTTCGAACAAACATATTGAATGACTTTTCTTTTGCACAAAAGAGGAGCATAATATCAGTTAAGTTTTTTTATCGTAACAGTAGTTGTCGTCCTTTTCACTGTTGCGGAATTCACATAAAAGAGATATCCTGTTTAGGGCAGCCCAATGCTCTGCCAGTATACAAAAGCCTAAAGATCTTGAATGTGCTGTATATCACATCTGCTCCTGCATGGAACATAGGGCATAAAAGGAATGTACGGGTGCAACTACACTGAACTGAATTGCTCCAGAAGAGGAATGACTCTATAGGGCAAAGGAGTCCATGCACAGCCAGAAGAAAAAGATGAACAAACAAGAGGGGTTTGGAGGGAGTGAATACTGCAACAGTGAGAAAGACATCTACTGTTATGGTACAGTTTTTTTTGCCCAACAGTACTATGTCCTTCTATATCACTGTTGCTGCATTCCACATACAAGGGAGAGTGACAAAGCTCAAAAAACATAATGAGAGATGGAGGGTTGACGAGTTCTCAACAAACCCACATAAAATGGTTTTAGCAAAACCTGTTTTTGCCCTAGAAACCATATCCAACTTATAATGCTTAGTAACAGTATGGATGGAAGACCAAGTAGCAGCTTTGAGGATGGAATTTATGTCCATCCCCTTGAAGAAATAACCAGAAGAGGCAACAGCCCTAGTGGAATGAGCTCTAACCGAAGTAGACAGAAAATCGCTATGAAAAGAATAATAAAAAGAAATGGCCTTAGATATTCGAGAGGAGATGGTTTGCTTAGAAACAGCCAAATGCAATGACCTGGGATGAAGAGGGTGGCCTAATGGTTAAGGTGTTTGCCTCACAAAAAGCTGATCAAAATTATAAATAGTCCTAGTTTTATCCAAATAGTACCCGAGTTGTCTGTGCAAATCCAAGGTATGCAAGACCCTTTCACTTGCAGACTAAAGAGGAAGCGAAAAAGGGAGAGAATTGTACAGACTGATTCAAGGACAACTAATTTAATACCTTGGGCATAAAAGAATTGGTATGAAGGGGCACCCTCTCCCTGTGAAAAAACAAAAGGGAAGAATGGCCATAAGGGCCTGGAGCTCAGAAACCTTCAGAGTAGAAGTAAGAGCCAGCAACAAAAAAAAAAGTCTTCCAGCTACAGTGTTGCAAATAAGTAGAATCTGCAGGCTCAAAAGCAGCCTGAGTTAATTTTCCAATACAAAATTAAGGTCCCAAGGAGAAAGAATATGCTTTCTTGGAGGCCTAATATGCAGGATGCTTTTAAGAAATTGTTTGACCTCAAAACAAGACGTCAAGGAGGATTCAACGACAAACCAGTAGAAATGGCTGACAAATGGGCCTTCACAAAGAATAGGCCAAACCAGACTGGAGCAATTCGCACAAATGAGCGAACCAGAAGGACACCCACTGAAAAAGGGTCCTGGTTACGAGCATGATACCAGACCGAAAATCTCTTCTATTTGGACATATTAGATTTTCTGGTTGAGGGTTTCCTTGCCTGCTGTAAAACCCTGAGCACGTCCTCGGAAAAAAGGTGCCTGAAAGGAATCAGCCCTGTCGCCCACAATGTCTGTTGCAGAGTGGACAAGTGGGGATGGATGAAAGATCCCTTGTCCTGTGTGAGGAGATCCCAACTAGTGAGGTAAATTGTGATAATTGTTCTTGGCCAGATGCATTAAGAGGAGGAACTAGTGCTGTTTTGGACAAAAAGGATTCACTAGCAGGATTTTTGGGGAGTCCAACTGAATCTTCTGCAGGACTCTTGGAAGTAGAAGAAGAGGCAGGAAAGTTTAAAGAAATCTCCCCTTCCAAAGAAAAGAAATCTCCCCTTCCAAGGAAAAGAGTGTGTCAGTCTTTCAGGCCAGATGGCATGCCGCTCTGGAATGGAAGAGAGGAAGCTGCCAGTTCAAAGGGGAGGCAAAAAGATCCACCTGAGAATATACCACCTATGGACAGTGTCCAGAAATGTGTCTTTGTGAAGCATCCATTCATGAGCCTGTGTTTTGGACCTGCTCAGAGAGTCTGCCACAAGATTATCCTCCGGAAGAATGTATACTGCCTGAAGAGTTAACTCATAACTGAGAGCCAGTTCTCAATCAAAAGCCATCCTACAGAGGAGGTTAAGATTTCATGTCCCCCTGCTTGTTGGCATACCACATCACTGTAGTGTTGTCGGTGTACACCTTCAAGAGGGAACATGGGATGAAAAGCCTGAAGTGCCAGAATTAGAGCCTTCATCTCTTTGATGTTGATATGGGCTGACTTCTGATGATGAGGCCGAAGACCCTGAACTTCAGGGTGACCCAGATATGCCCCCCACCCCATGTCTGAGGCATTGGTGAACAGCTGTTTAGAAGGGACTGGAGGCTGAAAGGGCCAGCCTGGGTTGAGAGTGAACTGTCAAATCCATCACTTGAACTCCTCCTTGAGACAGAGAAGGAGCGGTACAAATTCAGAGGGTGACAATGCTGCAGCCAAACCAACTTAGACTTGAGATACCATTGAAGCTTTTGCGTATGCAGTTTGACAAGAGAAATCATCAGAATAGCAGAAGCCATTAATCCCAGGGCCTGAAGAAACTCCCTGGCTGGCTTGGCAGTCAGAAGAAGAAGACTGAAAGAAGGTGGTCAACAACAGTACTTTTGGTGGTAGAAGAGAGGCCAACATTGGCACCGTCTGAATCCTGTGTTCCAGATGCACAATACCCTGAGAAGGAATCAGGATGAACTTTTGGAAGCTGATAATAAACCACAGACTTTGAGGAAGAGAGATGGTGAATTGCAGATCCTGCAACAAATGGACTGGGCGAAGGCACCCGAAACAGGTAGTCTAGATAAGGAAAAATCTGAATGCCTTGGAGCATGCAGAAGGCAATCACAGGAGCTAGGTATTTTGTGAATACCCTTGGTGCAGGAGAGAGGCCAAAGGGCAAAGGAGAGAAGTGAAAATGAGAGGAAGACGCAGAGAAATCTAAAAACTTCCTGAAGAGAGGTTGGATAGGGATATGGAAGGCAACATCTTTTAGATCAAAGGACACCAAAAAAGCCTATATTAATAAAACAGGAAATAAGAAGCACTCTCGAAGGTGTTGAGCCGGGAGAGATCCAAAATGGGTCTCCAAGTGCCCTTCTTTTGAGGAACCTGGAATTTCCAGGAATAAAAACCCTCTTCCCACTTGGGAAGAGGGGACAGGTTGAATGGTCCCCTTGGTTCAGCAGGGACCCTAGAACCTCCAGGAAATGAAGTTGCTCTAGAGGAGGTTGAGGATTCTAAGAAAAAAGAGGGAGAGAGTTCATTCTGTGAAGTAACCCTGACTGATGATAGAACCAAGAGTTTGAATTTGTGAGATGCCAATTTGGAAGGCAAAGAGAGAGCCGAAGAGGAAAAAAGAACCTGGTCTAAAGGTTGGGGGGGGGGGCTTCAAAGAGAAGCAGTCTTCTCAGGTAAAGGAGGCTTCTGGGCCACAGAAGTCCTTGAGAACCCTTGGCAAAGGAGGTCTGCCTCCCTCCTTTCCTGCCCTTGGAGGCCTGGCTGGTATGGTTGTGAACAAAAGTAGAGCTAGAAAATTTGTCTGGAACATAGGGCTAAGAGACAAAAATATGTTTAAGATCCTGCAAGTCTTTGCTTTTCACTTGAAGAAACTTAAACACGTCAGCAGCTGCAAACACAAAAAGATTCTTATTATCCAAAATGGTATCCAACAACTTGGCTCCAATGCCCTTAGGCAGAGATTGGAGACAAAGCCAAGAATAACTTCTCATGACAAACCCAGAAGCCGCAGCCCTAGAAGAGGCTTCAGCAGCATCACAGCAACACTTGAGTGGCAAGCCACTTGAGAAGCAGAACCCAGAAAAGATAAAGCAGAGGATTTGCCATCAAAATTAGGGAGGTCAGAGATGACCTAACAAGCCTGAGCAGTGAGACTACAGCATACCTGGTCGTGTGGGTCTGGTAATTTAATAGCCCTAAAGGCCAAAGTAGAAGCAGTGTAAACTTTACCAGTTCTCTCCATTCTCATACTGTATTTATCAGGAGGGAAAAGTTTTTAGAAGGCTTGTTCTAAAAGACTGACACCAATCCAGTAAAAAAAAAAGTTCAAATTAAACTTGACAAGCCTCAAGAATCTAGAACCTTCTCAAACCTGAGAATCAGGGGACTTGAAGCAACAATGAAAGTATCTCCAAAAAGGCAGCCATCACAGGAGGAACTGCTGAATGGTTTAGGATTATCCACCTGAAACAACTCTTAATATTTTCTCTAGATATCAGACACTAACTCCACCTAAAGTGGAGAGACAGTTGCTAGGATGATGGAACAAAGGACAATTCCTTGAAAGGAGATTCAGGGTAACAAACTCCTCTTTCATCAGAACCATAAGCCAAAGACAAAGTCATCTGTGAAGAATAGGACAAAGACTCATCAGACACTGAAACCTCCGTCTGAGGAAGAACTCAATGGGACACTTATCTGGACTGCTAAATGTTCATACAGCAACAAAGCGTTCAAACTAGTGGCAGAGTTTTGTGGAAATGCTTATCTGTTCTGGGGCAAGTCAGTTCTGGGTAGTTGCATCTGTATGTCCCTTTTTTACACCCTATATTCTGTGCTGGGAGCATAGTTGTGACATGTGGCGCATACAAGATATTATGGCTTTTTCATACTGGCCAAGTGTCGGGCTGCCCTGGGCTGGAGACCCATTCTGTGTGGAGTACTGCAGCAGTGATCTAGAAGAACATTGTATTTGCAATGCTAGTCTTCTGTACTGAATATACTTTAGGATCAAGAACTTAAAGCATTTTCTAATGCGGAGAAAATTCTGTTGGCTGGGGTTAATAAGTCATCTGTGCCAAAGGAAGTTTCTGAATCAAGGCTGTTGACCTTATTTTACCCTGGCATACTTGGCGTTTTATCTGGGTCTCCAGAGGCACAATAGAGAGAACTTGAGCATAGAACAAAGAAATGAGTCTTAGTTTTTCAGTCCTTTTGCTAAAAAATGCACATTTCATTATGTGGGTACCTACTGTTAAATTGAGTGGTTTCTTCTGAATCTTGTGGTAAAACTGATTTAAAAGAAGTTACACAATTATGACATTTAGCAACTTCACTGCAGTCCATTTCTGTTTGCCTTCCTGAAATTGACTGCAGTAAGCTTGTGGAGGTGTTTAGCAAAAATGGTCTCTTGCCTCATCTCCCTCTGGTTTCAGGGATAATGGAGACCTTTTTCATTTATGTCTTGACTGTTTTGCTTGCCAGTATGAGACCTTCATTGGACTTCATGAGTTCAGTTATCCCAAGTTTCAGACCCAGTGTCTTTACAAGTAAAATGCATCTAAGTTGGTCATTGCCATACAGTATGCAATTTGTTACAGTCCCCTACTCCTCTTGTGGTCAGCATCGACATATTTTGCCCTAGGATGTGTGGTAGGGAGGTGTTGTCAAGGGCAGACTGTCCAAGTTCTATGGCCTTTTTGTAAGGCCAGTCTACATGTGTTTGCTTCAGAGATGTCAGCAGTGTTTTTCATGTTACAAATTTTTCTAGAACTCTTTCGTAGAGGGAGCTAGCCGTCCACACTGAGGCTTAGCAATGGTTTAATACATCAGCAAGCAAGGGGATCGCCATCCTACTCCCTTATTTGGAGAAGCTATGAAGGTACGAGAATCAGCTGTATTTCCCAATTGCTTTCTTATTGCAGATCATATAACTGGCGATACAAACTCTTTAGCAGACAAGCTTGGACATTGACGTTCGTGTTTCACTGCTGCAGTCATTACTCTTGGGTTATCCCGCTGGCAGACTACCCTCGGTCGGCCAGAATTCCAAAGTCTAGGTCCGGCGTCGGTTGCTGTCGCCTCTTCCCTGACGTCAGTGCACCAGGGGTATAAAAGATGCAGCTGACGCCATTTTCTTCAGTCTTTCTTGCCGCGCGGTGCCCGAAGCAAAAGCAGTTTGCAAGTGCCAGTCGGCCGACTCCTGACATTTTCAAATCCGAATTTCAGAACCAAAGTCTTCATTAAAGCTAAGTACCCCGTTGGGGAAACATTTTTCTTGCTAAGTACCCCGTTGGGGAAACATTTTTCTTGCTCCAGACCGATGTCAGAAAAAGTTTAACAATTGTATTTCTTGTGGGAAGCAAATACCTCATAAGGATTTTCACTCTTAATGTATTCCTTGCCTAGGCCCTGATCACAACATTGCTAGCTGTCGGTTTTGTGCTAGATTTAACCAACGCACTATTAAGCGTCGGTTCGATTTTGCATTTCATTACTTTGGCTGAAGATTTAATTATATAATGCCGTCGGAAAAGCAGACACCCGGAGTTTACAAAAAATGCAAGGACAAGGAAAAGGATAGGCATCCGAGGTCCATAACTGACGACGAGGCCTCTGCTAGGCCAGTCGCCGGTTTGCTGGCTCCCAGTGAGGCGCTTTCGCGGCCCCTGGCTCCCGCTACCTCAGAGCCACAGGCCGCTTCCGACTCCCACGTGGAGCTGACTGGGCCTCTGGATACTCAAGCTATTGGGCACTCGAAAATCATTCCCTCCGATGCGTCCGGAGCCGCTGAGCAGGCATCAGCTTCTGAGGGTGTCTTCAAACCTACACAACTATATATTAAGCCATCTTCAGCTACAAAGACCAAGACTAAAGCAGCTCTAAAGACAAAGAAACAAGTACAGCATTCTTCTACTCGGACTTCCATGCCTAAAAAAACAGATGCTCAAAATGGCCGAAGACTTAATTGGTTTGATCAGGGGCTCCCATCCCCCTCCTGATAAGAGGCATAGGCAAGAGACAGAGTATGATTCTTCTGATCGGGTTTCTATTTCCTCTGATTCCTCTTCTGAACAGGATTACTCCATGCTTCCCTATGAGGATTCTTATGCTGAAGAATCCATTCCTTCAGCCTCTCCTCCTGAGGATTATTCCTTTGGGGAACCCTGCATACCATGAGGGAGCATTTCCACTGGGAGAGCCAAGATTACTCTGAATCTAAGAAAAGGCTCAGAGACTTCTTGCTACTTCCTCAGCACAGACCCCTTACTATTCCACCTGTTCTAGACATTGTAGATGATGTATTTTCAGAGTCCGGCCTGTCCCCTGACTCTTTACCCCCTGCACCTGCTAAGCCAGACAGATACTACAGGGTCCCGGATTCTCATAAATTCCTATATAAAAACCCCGCTGCTGACCCAGGAACTATTTCTCAGGGTCCCAAAGGGGTTAAAGCTTCCACTGCAAAAAAACCCTGTCCCCTCTGATAGGGATTCTAGGGCTCTAGACAGATGGGGGGAAAAAAAGTCTACACTTCTGCTACCTTGGCCGTAAGGGCTTTAAATTGCCAGTTTCATATGCTTAAATATCAGCAGTGCTTAATGTCACTGCTTAAACAGAAATTGTTGACAAATACTGAATGTGCAGAGGACAAGGAATTGCAGGATTTATTGCATGCAGCTGAACAAATGGGAAAGCATACTTTGCAATGTGGTTATGATTCACTGGAGGCCTCTTGCAGTGTCGCTGTTACAGGTTCTGTTATTAGAAGGCATGCTTGGTTAAAGGAACAGAATCTGCCTGATCAGGTTAAAGCAAAATTATTAGATGCACCATTACAGCATGATACTTTATTTGATACTAAAGCAGAAGAGGTGTTGAAAAAAAAATGGAGGATAAAGCAAAATCCATGCAGACAGTCAGGGATTTCTTACACGTACAGCCACCCAGGTTTAGCAGGAACTGACCTTCTAAAAATTGGTCCTTTCCAGTGTCAGACAGACCACAAAGAGGCAAATACAGACGTCCCAGAGGCAGATCTCAGCCCCAAGGCTCATACAGGCCTAAACAATGGGGTGCTCCTACCTCCAAAAGCAGAGAGGACAAATCACAATCTTACAGGAAACAGTCCCAATGATTTTCCTCTGCCAGATCCAAGCATTTTTCTTTTGGCAGCCCCCTTAGGGGGAAAACAAACACTTTTTTTCATCAAACTGGCAAATGGTTACCCAAGACAAATTGGTCCTGAACATAGTGTCCCAAGGCTACAGGTTCCATTTTCACACTCTACCAAGGTCGAAAGGTATGCCAGACCTGCCACACAATCAATGGGCAGAGGCACAAAAGCAAATTACAGCCCTCATGGACATGAGGGCCATTCAGCAAGTACCACAACGAGAGGGGCAAGGATTTTACTCCAGACTTTTCCTAGTACCCAGAAAGGACAAAACCTGGAGACCAGTACTGGACCTGTCTATACTAAATACGTTTCTGGAAGTTCCAAAATTCAAGATGTTGACTCTACAGCAGCTATTCCCCATGCTGGGCAAGAAGGCTTGGCTCGTAACTTTGGACCTAAAAGAGGCATACCTGCATGTCCCAATCAGACAATCTTGCAGCAGATACCTCAGATTCATAGCTGGCTCAATGCATTACCAATTCTCTGCACTGCCCTTTGGCTTATCTACTGTGTCCAGGGTCTTCACAAAATGCCTGGCACCAGTAATTGCGTTTTGCAGACAAAGAGTAATTCAAATATATCCCTACTTGGACGACTGCCTAATTCAAGCAGAGAACAAAGACATTCTTCTAAAGCATCTGGCATTTGTAAAAAGATTACTAATTGGCCTGAGGTACACAGTAAACGAAAAGAAATCAAAACTAGTGCCCTCTCAAGAGATAATATTCCTGGGTGCAAGCTTAAACACAACTGCCCAGATGGCTTATCTCATGCCAGAGAAACAAGAGCAACTGAATACTTACTTCAAGAAATTGGTAACAAAAACCCACTTATCTGCAAGGAAAATCCTGCAGGCCTTTGGTTTCATGGCATCCTGCATTCTACTAATTCCATATGCCAGACTGCATATGAGGAAACTACAATGGTATGTAAAAAGTGTTTGGACTCAGCATTGCCACAGCCTGGAGACAGTAATTGCACTCATTCTCTGCCTGCAACAGGAGTTTTGATGGTGGGCAGAAGCCTGTCACCACAAGGGTCTGCCATTCAGTTTACCCACAGCCAGCAGAAGCCTGTCACCACAACAAGGGTCTGCCATTCAGTTTACCCACAGCCAGACAGACACTGATAACGGATGCATCAGATTATGCCTGGGGGGCCCATATGGCAGGAAAATGTATTCAGGGCACATGGCCTGCAAACCAGATGCTTCTTCACATCAGTCAAAAAGAGATGCTAGCTGTTCAAAATGCCCTGACAGCTTTCAAGGACCTGCTTCATCCAGGACAGATACTGATAAAGACAGACAACACTACGGTCATGTGGTACATAAACAAACAGGAGGTACACATTCCTACCCCCTCTGCAGCAAGCAATGACCTTATGGGACACAGCATTGGCTTTTCAAGTTCACCTGCAAGCACAGTTCCTGCCAGGAAAAACAAATACTCTGGCAGACAAACTAAGCAGAAACCTCATGGATCCCCACAAATGGAAACTGGATCCACAAGTCTTCAGCATGATAATAAGGAAATGGGGATGCCCAGACATAGATCTATTTGCTTCCCCTCACAACTGCCAATTACAGAGATTTTGCACAAGGATTTATCGTAGGCAAGCATGGAAAATGGACGCCCTATCCTTCAGCTGGAAAAATGTAACCGTATATGCCTTTCCTCCACTGCCTCTCCTTCCCAGGTTACTCCTAAAGGTCAGACAAGAGAAGCCAAAAATGATACTGATTGCACCAGACTGGCCATGCCAGCACTGGTACCCAATCCTAAAGAGCTTGTCTCAAGGTCCAGCATGGATATTGCCTCAAACTTCTCATTTGCTGACCCAGCAAAACAATCAGATCCTGCACAGCCAACTCCGGGACCTTAAATCTGGCAGCATGGCGGATAATGTAGCCTTTCAGAACACTCCTCTTTCAAAAGCTGTTATGAATGTTATCTTGGAGGCCAGGAGGCCCAGTACCAGAAAATCTTATGCAGAAAAATGGAAGAGATTCTGCGCTTGGAACCAGGAACAAGGCATTGACACGTGTGTACCAAATATCCCTCAGATTTTACAATACCTAACTGAGATGCTGAACAAAGGCCTTTCTTTCTCATCAATAAAGATTCCATGCCTCTGCCATTTCAGCCCATTGCAATACGGAACCACCTATCTTTTCACCTCCTCTAATAAGGCAGTACCTCAGAGGGGCCAAAAACATTAGGCCTCCAAGGAGAGCACCCATTCCGGCCTGGGACCTCAATTATGTTTTGGAAAAACTCACACTGCCTCCTTTGAGCCAGCATCAACAGCAGATATAAAATTCTTATCCTGGAAAACAGCTCTGCTCCTAGCAATAACCTTTGCTAGGCGAGTCTCGGAGTTACAAGCACTCATGGCTGTGGAACCTTTTATTATTTTTCATCCAGACAGGGTTTCCCTGAGGACAAACCCTACATTTATGCCTAAGGTGGTGTCCAGTGTGGCCCTCAACCAAACCATTCACTTGCCTACCTTTTATCCAAATCCACAGAACAAGGGTGGGAAAATTCTGCATTCTTTGGACAAACACAGGCAGTTACGCTTCTACTTGGACAGAACTAAAGCTTTCAGAAAGACTGAGCAACTTTTAGTGTCATATGATGCAGGATCACAAGGAAAGGCTATCTCAAAACAGACTATTTCTAAATGGATAGGCCATTGCATCCGTTTCTGTTATTTTCAACATGGCAAATCAGTGCCTAAGGGCATTAGGCCTCATTCCACCAGAGCAGCAGCCACTTCAGCAGCCTTCCTCAGAGGAGTACCAACCAAGGATATCTTAGAGGCTGCAACTTGGAGTTCAGTGCACACTTTCACAAAGCACTACCACTTACCTCTTCACTCTAAGTCCAGAGCAGGCTTTGCCACTGCAGTTCTGCAGGGCCTCATAGCCTCCCCTAATCCTATTTAGCCCAGCCGCCCATTCTCAGCTTTGGGATTCAACCCAAGAGTAATGACTGCAACAGTGAAACACGATGAAAATAGTACAGATGTCCTTTAAGGATGCATCTGCAGTCATAACATATGGGTTGTCCTGCCTCAGGCAGCCCTTCGGTCGGCCGGATTCCAAAATCTGGGTCTGGCCTCGGCTGATGTCGCACTTCACCCGACGTCATAGCTCCTGGGGTATAAAGGCATCAGCCGACGCCATTTTCCTCAGTCTTTCTTGCCGCGCGGTGCCCGAAGCAGAAGCTGTTCGCAAGTGCCGGTCGGTCAGATCCAGAGATTTCAGCTACCGAAGACTTCTAAAAAAGCTAAGTACCCCGTTGGGGACTCTTTCTTGCCTCAGCCGATGTCAGACAAAGTAAATAATTGTTTAACTTGTGGGAAACAAATACCTCATAAGGATTTCCACTCTTACTGCCTTCCTTGCTTAGGCCCAGACCACGACGTATCAGCTTGTTTAGCCTGTGCTTCCTTCAACTGACGGACACTTAGACGTCGACAGGCTTTGCCACTGCAGTTCTGCAGGGCCTCATAGCCTCCCCTAATCCTATTTAGCCCAGCCGCCCATTCTCAGCTTTGGGATTCAACCCAAGAGTAATGACTGCAACAGTGAAACACGATGAAAATAGTACAGTTGTGTACCTACCATAAATGTAGATGTTGGTGTATTCACTGTTGCAGTCCAGGTTACCCACCCACCATCCCCCTTTTCTTTGCTGGGACTTATCTGCACTTCTCTGTCCTATACAACCTATTTGGTGTATTTGCTTGTAGATGAAGGAAATGTTATGTTTGTGCATGCCTTTTTATTGATTTATTTTTCAGCCTACCAATTTGGGGGCACCTGACATCTGGGGCAAGAAAAACTGAAGAAAATGGCGTTGGCTGCATCTTTTTATACCCCTGGTGCACTAACGTCAGGGAAAAGGCGACAGCAACCGACGCCGGACCTAGACTTTGGAATTCTGGCCGACTGAGGATAGCCTGCCAGCAGGATAACCCAAGAGTAATGACTGCAACAGTGAATACACTCTAACGTCTACATTTATGGTAGGTACACAACTGTACTTTTTCCAATTCCTCATGAGTGACTCCCTCTGTCCACCAGTAGCAAGGACCTTTTTTCTAGCTAGCTAAGTGGTCAGTAGGTTGCATTGAGTTATTTTGTTAAAGTACAGCAAGTCTCTCTGGCATGTGAACTTGAGGCTCATTGCAGTAAAGCATAAGCAATGGTTACCTCACAGGTTGCCTTGTATAATGCAGTCTTTGAAGAAATTTGATTAGCAGTTACCAATCCTTCACTGAATACTTTTGTAAGACACTGTAAACATCTAGGTCATCCTTTGGAGCCACATTAATCAGATGTATATCCTGATGAGGAAGACATCCAGAAAGATGTGCTCGGGAGTTGGGACTCGTGCAGTTAACATAGCACATACAGAAGTTACGTAATTATCATAATGATATTTCTGGATTAGCATGCCCACCTTCCATAATATATCCGTATGCCTTCCTCTTCCTGTTTTTAATTTGGTTTAAAGGTCTGTCTTTTTTTTTTTAATACTCGTGTTGTTTGATGTTCTACAGATAGGGAGGGAAAGGTCTACAGGCAAAGTTTTATTCATAAAGGAGATGTTTTCAGTAGCCTTACGGAGTTTGATGCCAAACTACCTCTGATACATTATTCCCGCAAGTAACAAGGAGAGATCTCCTTGTCCAGCCGTGTTCTTTTGGTAAGCACATAACTTTGTTTAATTGTGTAATGGGTAAGCACTGATGAGCTCACAGTTTGTTCACTTGGCACTGGTTTCAGGTGTTCTGAGTAAGCAAGTCATCTGTTAGTGTGGGATAGTGTGACTGATGACAGAAAGTTAAGACTTTAAGAGATGAGCTAGAAAATGCAGTGCAGCCTTCTAGCTAGTGAAGACCACAGGTGAGTTGGTAGTACTTTATGCTTTATGCTAATGCGTGAAGATTGTATCTTGGATGTAATCCCGATTTGTGACCAAGGTCAGCAGTGCTGACAAATCTTAGCTTGTGAAGACCCGAAGTCTGTCGTTTATTTGTACTTGAAAAGGTTCTAGGGACAGGAGTGCAATGAAAATTTGTAGACATGATTGAGGCCAGCACTACTCACCAGGAGACTTCAGAAATAACTTGAATTTTCTACTGACAGGAGAGATTTTTAAGAATTTGACATGCCATCTAAGAAATTACTTGGAAATGGGATGCAGAAGATCTCTTCACATATTGGTGGTAGTATCCCATAATTTTCAGTGTAGTTTGAATGAACCTTTCTTGTATCATTAGACTGCTCTAATATGTCTTTCTTATGTAGTATTGTTACATGAAAGAATAGAAAATGATGACATCGCCAACAAAACCTTGAAAATTACTGACTTTGGTTTGGCAAGGGAGTGGAACAAAACTACCAAAATGAGTGCAGCAGGAACCTATGCCTGGATGGCACCTGAAGTTATTAAATCATCAATGTTTTCTAAAGGCAGCGATGTGTGGAGGTAAGAGGTGTTAATGACCAAAAAAGAATATTAAACTGCATTATGTCTAAGTAGATAGTGAACACTGGCACCATACCATTACATTTTATAGCTTTTTTTTTTTCATGTATCTTTTCTTTTTTTTTCTGTTTGTTGTATTGTCTCCCAAAATAATATGCTTCAGGTTGGAATTTGCTTAAAAATGCAATGGGTTCAAAAATGTTGCACTTGTAAATATGTAAAATAAAAAGAATGCCAGCCAGAAGGATCTAATGCCTTAAAATACTAGTGGTGGTTTGTGGATTCCTGATTTATCTGTCCTTGTTGGATCTGAGCCTTAACTTTTGCAGTTGGTTGGTTAACGTTTTGCTCTATTACAAAATGATGTCTTGTATAGTCTTCATTGTCTACACATGTAGCTTTGCTGCAGGATGTTATTCTGTCTGTTAAGACTGCTCCACACAGATGTCACAGATATTAAGAAAAACATTACATTTCCTCTTTCATGTCTGTTCCAGAGTTTGTAGTTTTCATGCATAACGTTTTGTCAGTCTGTGAAATGTCACATTATTCGTTTCCAGTCTCTTACAGCGTCTGCTGCCACACGTGAACACTTTGAAAATTAAGTGCAGAGTGGAAGGCTACACCTGTCATTTTCAGCCTTAACAAGGTTATAATTAGGGATCTGCTTTTCAGTTAGTGTAATGTCAGCATCTAAAATATGTGTAGGAACAAATTTTTCAAGTAATTGTTACTCGCGGATCATTATTAAAAGCAGTGACCAAGAGACTTGTTTTATAGCTGGAATTTCAAACAGAGGTTTAGCTAAAGCAGGTGATTTAGAAAATGTTTCTAGTAGAACATTTAAAGTGCCCTAAATGAGCAAGTTTATTAGCTTGTTACCAATAAAATTCAGAAGTAGTCGTACTAAGATACTGGCAAGTCTCCGCATGAATACCAAAATTCAGAGTGCTGCCACTCAAACTTGTGGTATTACTGTGCTATAGCTAAGATTACATTGTGGGATGCTGGTAAACTGCTTGTAAAATGCATCCCCCACTAACACATTTTTAAGCACCGCAAGTTACGAAGTTATATCAACCACTGAGGGCCATGCTGAGGTGTTATCGCATGGAAGATAACAATTTTCATCTTTTCTTCATATATTTATTCTGACTGTCGTGGTCATTTTTTTCTGTTGGAGTCATAGTGATGCCCATCAAGCACTTCAGTTGTGAATGTTTGAGGCCCCCCCATCTTATGATAATTTTTTTCTCAAGCCTTGTCAGTTTAACTTGTTCAGTGACTGCAGTTGTTTTTCACTGTTGTTTGTTAAAGGCCAGTGTGGTTGCATGTGAAAAATAAACTTTCCTGGCATGTGCTTAAATTACGGTTTACTGTAACTACTGAAAAGCCCTTGTATGTTACATGTGCAATCAGTACCCCTCCCCCATTGTACATTTTAACTGTGACCATCATTAAAGCACTTATCACTCTTAATCTGCCTGTGGTGGAAAATTGTCATAGAACTTAAATGAATAAATTCATCTAGTCTTTCATTTCAGGTTAAAATTAGTCTCATTCTGTACTACTGAAAGATCATCTGTACCTGCCAGATTTTTGGAATTGATGTAGATTAAGTAGGCTTTCCACTTTTGATTGGCATATAGCCATTAGCCATTGATATTCTAGTCAGAAAAAGGTAAGTATGGATGTGCATCAGGGGCAGTAAACTTGTATAAACTTAATCATGTAAGCAAACTGGGGAGAGAAAGAGTTGTTTTATTGAATAGCGAGAGAGCCAAAGTGTGAAAATGTACATCCTGGGACAATGTGACAATACAAAGATGTGCTCTGTCATGGAGAAGAGTAGTGGTCTGTAAACTAAACTTGAGAGATGGAATAAGGACAGAAATGGTGAAAGTTTTAAAGTGTGGGAGAGATGCATGAGAGTAAGAATGGCAAGTTGTTTGTCTGTTGTGTGTATTAAAACAGCATTAATCCTTAATATGGTTTTAGTGCTGTATTCCTGTTCCTTGCAGTACAAATTAAGGAATATGGAGCGTAGTAACTTAAGCAGAACTATAGAACAACAAAAAGCGGAGTAGAATTAAAAAAAAAAAAAAAGTGAACTTTGAACAGTCCTACAAAGCACTTTAGTTCTTTTTATTTTCAGTAGAACTTCTTCAGAGTTAAAACCAACTACGCAATCCTCCTTTTAAACTTGGATTGTGTACTTGGTTTTAGCTCTGAAATTCTATAGAAAATAAAAAGGAGAAAAGCGCTTACAAGTTAAATCCTGTGTTTGGGACTCCTTCCATACTTGCCTTTGTAGGATTGTTCAAAGTTTTCCATACTTGCCTTTGTAGGATTGTTCAAAGTTAAGCAGAACACTATTTTTGACATTTCAACTGTCTTCTTTCTTCTATAATTTCATCTTGCACAGGATCTGTCAGTGTAACATTGTCTTCATCATCAATACCCAAAAGAGATGCACCGCAAAGTTTCATGAACTTGTATATGTCTGATTTGACCAACGGAGAACAAACTGAGGAGCACTCCCAAGCTACTAAATCATTGTTTAGCATTCTTGCTAATGAAAGTGTCTTCCACTTACAATGTCAGTGAGACTGCCCACTTTTACTGTCTCAGAAGCTAAGGTTTTATTATTTGATGCCCACAAAACAAACTGAAGAGTATTCCCAAACGTCTAGATTATCATCCAGCACCCTAGCTAATGAGGCAGCCCCCCACTTAGAATATTTTTGAAGGGTTCCTCTTTTACAATTTAAGTAAAATCTAGGATTAGATGAACCACATTTTACTTCAGATAATTGTCTAGATCCTATCTTCTCATATAAGTTATTCATAATGCCCATACCCTTTGGATTTTTCCATCTCCAGTAAATGTGCCAATGGACCATACAAAAAAATTAGATATGCAGGTATCTTATGTATATTTGTGTTGTCGAATGTGTATGCTGCAGTTACCATTGTAACCCAGGTTGTAGCTGAAAATGATCCATAGACCAGCCTATTTGTCTTACAAGTGGGCTGTGGGTATTAAATATGTACCATGCCCACAGTATGTGGTGGCACAGGCTTACAAAATTCACCCAATGCCATCAAGGAGTGAAGGATACCAGGGTTGTGGCCTTATAATTCATATTGGTGGCACTAAACTAATTGATATAAAAGTATATATCAATATAAATCACTGTAAATAACCTGGCAAATGAAGATTGTATTTGAGAGCATATAGAAAATGTGCACTGTAAACCTGGATTACGAGTGGATTACATCTGTACCCAAATAGTCCACATATAGAACAGCTACAAGGAAGTGTTACAGGCCATGGCTTCCCTGGCCCAGCCCCATTTCTATAAACTCAGTGCTGTGCTGTGCTACACCTCCTACCTAGAGTTACAGTAATTAGAATAAACTGTTAACACACACCTGTACTCACATTCACACATACACTATCTCTCTCTTTCTGTCCAAGTATTTTACAAGGAATGCTGTTTAATACCCTCCTGCATTAAAACCTCCTTTCTTTTGGCCCAAAATAGTTAATTGCTACTAGGTGAAATAAACCAGTTTATACAACACTATCAGTTCTATTCCACTCTTACAAATTAAGTCAAATGTAGGAACTGGTGGTACGTTAGGTTTACCTTTAAATAGGCGATTGCACTTTGTCGAACGGCCACTTCTTCGACGTGTTTTGCGCAAACCCAAACCGCGAAAATTTTTAAATGTTGAAAATCATTCGACGTTCGACATTACCGGCCGCACAACACCTCCACACCCATGCTACCATGGGTCAAAAAGGGGTGAGGGTTTGCCGTTCGCACATTCGGAATTCGACTTATCGCATTTAGGCCTTCGCGCAAGTCGAGTTGCCCATATCAGGATCGGCATTATAAAGGTAAACCGGTACATTATATCAGAGCAGTCTGGTTCAGTCAGAGATGGATACCAGCATCTAATCATCAGAGCATGGTAAATAACCTTACATCAGTTAATTAATCTGTAAGTAATAGTTTACAAGCTTTAAAATTAAAATAACATACTAAATAGGAGCTTAACAGAACACTTTAAAAGTTAAATAGAAGCAGAGATAGTAATTTCACAAGGACCTTAAAATGTTTAAACAGATAAGTTGCTTAAAATGAAAAAAACATTTGTACCAACTAGCAGTGTTACTAACCAAAGCTGGAAGGGATTTCCTTAAATTGAGTCCTTCTCTTCCCCCTTTTAAAACCCAGAACAAGGGAACATAAGAGGTATGCTTTGATCTACATGGTTAACTGAGATTTTATTTGGAGAAAAGAAAACGGAGCGACAATTTGTGTTTAAAAAAAAATCAGAGAGAGGATGCCTTTAAACAAGCGGACACCATCGAAGTGGCTTACTCACTATGGCTGCAATTGTTGCAATAAAACTTTTTTTTTTTTTTGGTCAGTATAACATTGTCTTCATCATCATTACCCAAAAGAGATGTACCACAAAGTTTCATGAACTTCCGCGGTGTAGCGGCTCTTTATGTTTTTCTGAGTAAATTTATCTTATGATGGGGATGCCTTATTTTTGTACAGCTCAGTAATGATGGCAGATGGGACTTATCCTGCCAAGGATAAAATACATTCAGGCAATGGAGTATACTTGGGTGCTCCTTCCTCACTCTCCACATGTCTGACGTTAGACATAGGCACAAAGATTATATGCTGGCCTTAAGGGATGGGCAAGCAGGAAAATCCTTAGAACTGTTTTGCCACCAGTCCGGAAAGCAATACTTCATCTTGTTCTGAATCTGAAGCTTAATCTGCTAGCATTCCCTTGCGAAGGCAACTGGAGCCAGGCAAAGACCTAAATACCCTGTTTGGGGAACTTTTCTCATTACTGAACCTTTGTCTGACTTTTGAAAAATAGTTACCAAAAGTGACCAAGAAAAGACTGTAAAATGAAATCTCCGTTCCACCAGGATAAAAACCAAGTCTTTTAATGAAAATACAAATCCACCATCAGCGCTTTCGTCTGCTACAAGGCAAACTTCCTCAGATAAAATGCCACTGGTACAGATAGTTTTTATATATGAAACCTTCCCTTCAATGGTTCAATTAAAATCCAAGCAATTAAACATTTAAGCAATTTGAAGATTTTTAAAGATACACTGTGTTTCAACAAGATAATTCTCAAAAAAATAATTCCTTTTACAGCTTCTGTAATTTACACATGGTTCCAACTGGTGCAGTGAAAACTTTTTTATATATTTATATATATAATATTAATGCATTAATAAATTATATCTGCATCATGCTAATATATATGTTGAAAATGGTAAGAAAAATTATGAAAAATGGTAAATATATGTGTGTATAAGATTCAAAGACACAATTGAAATGGTAAAAAAGGTTCTTAAAAAAACTGTAATGTTTTACAAATCAACTATACATCCTACAAATCTTCAGCCAAACTGTTCCTGGTCGAAAAACCAAATATTTGTTGAACAAATAACCAGGATATTATAGTAAAATAGACCTGGAAATGGGGGGTGAAAAAACATTGTGTCCAAAAGGACCTAGTTTTAGGTGGCAAGACAGACTTTACTAGGATGGGGTATACACTCCTAGTTCCCGGAAAAGGTTACCTAGCAAAATAAATTTATAAATTATAAATCTGTTTTGATCTGGTTAAAAATCGAACTTTGTACTTGTATGATTTTATATAGTTTTACACTCTGTTAGCCTTGCCTACTAAAATTGCCTTGATATTAATGTATTCATTGAGACCAGGATAGATGTTGGACCTGAGTCTCAATTGCCATTTGATCTCCTTCTGTAACAGAAGGTTCTTGGTATCTCCTCCCCTGGAGTCTATGTTGACAAAGTCGATAATACCAAATTTAAAATGTGGAGTGGAAGGACAAACTAAGGTGTGCTTGTAGAGGGCACTGGTTTCCTTTCTAGTTCTAATGTCATTTCTGTGTTCATATATCCTTTCTTTAAGTGCCCGTTCCTTTTTGCCCACGTAAAAACATGGACAGTGACTACAAGTTGCCAAGTAAACAACCATCTTGGTCTGACAATTGCCCTTGCAGAATTTTACTATGCTTCCAAGTCCATTATTCAAGGAAATACTATCTACTAAATGGATGCATGAACACTGAACACATCTACCACACGGGTGGGTACCCCTAACATATCTAGAAGATGTATCCCTCCCTTCTAGGGTTCTTTTGAAGTTGATACCCACCTTGTGTATAAAGGTAGGTTTGCTTCCTACCACCTCCATAATATCCGAATTGGTCTTGAGAATAGACCAATTGTCCTGCAAAATCTTTTTAAAAAACACAGAAAAATTGTTGTGTTCAATAGAACATGCTCCTAAAAAGTCCTTAGGTTCCTGTACAGACTTGACCTGACTGGACAACCGTTGGCCAAGTAATGGTTGGTAACGAGTACCCCATCCCTGGTACACTTCACCCAGGATCTCACCTAACATCTCCTTCGGATACCCTCTCTCACGGAACATTTCACCCAATAGGGTGAATTCCTGTAGGAGATCATCAAAATCTGATGTCATCCTGGCCACCCTGACTGCTTGTCCTTTTGCAATACTTCTTTTTTGAAAATGTGGGTGTTGGCTGTCAAAATGGAGGTAACTGTTACACCAAGTGGATTTTCTATATATTCTGGATTTAAAACCTCCCATAGTCTTAATGAGTGTAATATCCAGATAATTAATACTGTTACTGTTCACTTGGTGTGTAAAGGACAAGAAGGATGTAGAACCATTAATGTGAACTATAAAATCATCGAGCTGTTTCTGAGTCCCCTCCCAGATGACAAAAATGTCATCCAAAAATCTGAAATAAGCTTTGATGTTAGCAAAAAAAGCACTCTGGAAAACATGTTTGGTTTCCCATTCCAGTAAAACAAGGTTGGCGTAGATGGGGGCACAAGCCGCCCCCATAGCAACACCACTCACTTGTTTATAAAACTCACCCTCAAAGATGATAAAATTGTTATCCAACACCACTTCCATTAATTCCAAAATCAAAAGTTTCTTGTCCAGTGATAAATCAGAATGTTTGTGGATACTTTCCTCAAAATACTCAAAACCCTCCTTCCTGGGAATACAAGAAAATAGATCTTTTACATCAGTTATTGTAAATAGACTATCTTTGGACCATAAGTTGTTGTTAATCTTACCTAAAAAGTCCCAGGAGTCCTTGATAAGATGTTCATGGTGGTTCACTATCTTGTTGATGTTCTGGTCTATAAACACAGCTAGTGGGTGTGTCTTGGATCCCCTGGCTGAAACAATGGGTCTGAAAGGGGGGTTGAGAATGTTTTTTTTGAATTTTAGGTATCCCAAAAAATCCCGGAATAGTGGGGTGGGTTTGGTTGAGAAAATGGTAAGTTGCTGGACCAATACGTTGTTCTACCAAATATTCTTCCAAAAGCGAGTCAATCCTGTGATAAGCAATCTGTATCTCGTTATAGGATGCTGGACTAGAAGTGCTATCTTGAGCCAGAATTTTGGTTAAAACATTTTTGTAATCTGTCTGGTTAAAAATAACCAGCCCACCTCCCTTATCTGGTTCCATATATCGTAAATTATTATCTCTTTTTAAATTTTCCAACAGTTTCACTTCTTCCTGTTTCAAATTGTAATGGTACTTGAAACCCTTTACATTGTTACCATATTGATCATATATTTCTTTGGTAACTATGCTCTGAAACTTGCAGAAATGTATGCTCTGAAAGGTACTCAGAACAGGATGGAGGGGGGGATTAAATACACTCCTTCTGGTGGCACTGTGAGTGTCCCCGTCTTCAGTTTTCTTCCTAGAGACCTCTTTGTTATATGTTAACCTTAGGTTTAACTTCCTGAGGTATAGTTTGAGGTCGATTAAAATTTGGGCTAAATCGCCGTTAAAGGATTTAACGAATTTGAATCCTTTGGAAAACAACTGAAAATGTCTTTTGTCCAAATCCGTGTAATTATAAATTTTGTACCCCTGATGTTCAAAAACTATTCCGTTAGGGTGTGTAGTAATGGGCTCTATCTGCCCCTTGTCCCCCTGCTTTTCCAACCATAGTGTTTCCCATGGAAATTGGAATGGGAATCCAACGTGGGAGCGTATTGGGTTTTGTTGGCTAGACGCTCCGACCTCCGTGGACCTAAAAAAACTTCATTGGATTCCTGAAAGGAATCTAATTCATCAAGTGTCCGTGTATGGTAACCAGGTGGTTCCCTATATTGAATTCCGGTCAGGTGTTGAAATTTTCTCTGGCTTAGATGACAACCTGTTTTGTTGTAATGGTAAACCTGACCTTCTAGATGGTCCCTCCCTAGTACCCATATCGGAAACATGATTAGTGGTATGAAGAGGCTTGGGGTAACTTTTTCCTTATCCCTAAAAAAACTTGTTCTGTTTCCTCTCAAACACTTTTTCAACCCTAATGTCAGTTCTCTTTAAAATCTTGTCATATAAATCTTGGTATTGTTCAAATAACAAATCTTTAATAATATCTTGATGCAAACTATTCAGTTCGGTCAGTAAACTGTTTAACTGCACATCATTGTATTTAATCAATTTCAACACTAAAGAAAAAACACATTCATCGAAAAAACATTGAAACTCCTTCATTACATTTGCTGTGTATGAAATACCAAAGGGGTACTTGTAGAACCGTAACCCCTGAGGAACTATCTTGTTGTTGAGACACAGATGTAAATAGTTGTTTTCTATTTGCAAACATTTATATTTATATAGTAACTTTTCAAAACCATAAATCATGTCTCTTAAAGTAAGAGCTGGACTTTCGTTTACATAAATGTTTTTCCTTGGAAAATGTTCGTTACCACGGTCATGTGAATCAAGAAAAACATGTCTTTTTTTCTAAAATGTCCGTAAAACACACTTGGCGAAAGACACCTTCCCCCAAATCAGTTCGTGATGTAACTGGAGCTGAACCCTGGTTCTGCTGGTATATTGAATGATTGGAAACAGTACCTGCTTGAGCCATAGCCCGATTAGAACCAAGGGTGTCCCCTACATCTAATAAATTCGCTGGTTCTATGGTTTTTCTTTGAAAAATATTCATGCCCTCTAAGAAAAGGAAATGCCTCTTTGGTTGGCAAATCCTCTTTAAGGCTAGGCATACACAGTGGCTTTTATTCTTTAAGACCTAACCATAATATCCTGGACTGTTATGCTAGGGTTTTGTTTCAGAGACTTTTAGGAGCCGTTGGTCATCCTATAAAATTTACTTGGAGAATGATCTTGAAGTTTTGAAGATGTCTGTCATCTTCTTTCTGAAAGTCTGAGTTGGACACCTCTGAGACTGACAAACTTGCATACTATTAGACTTCTGGTCCTGTTCCCTCTGGTACAAACCCTTTGGAAACCAGTATGAAGCAGACTTTTGGCCCTTCCTGTAAAGTCAGTAAGACTGTTGTTAAGCCTGCAAAGGGAAAGATTAGGCTTGTGATTTGTTAAGGAACTGAATGGTTGTTCCACTGATGCTGGTTTGTGAGGCTGTCCCAGGTTTCCTTAAGGATGTACTTCATGTATGGTTACTTTAGAAACCCCAAAAAGAAAAAGTAAAACATACATCATCTGTTACTCCTGCACCTGGGGATCTTCAACAGAAATGACAGGACTTTTCTCGGGGACTTTATAAAACACTTATGGTTTGAAAAGTTCCACAGTTCTTTTCTTTTCAACCTTCTAAACCTCAGAGGAGGAATAGGGAAAAATAAAACTCCAATTATTTCCTCCATAGATAAGGTTTCCAGGTTGGGGACTCTTTTTTGCTAGTTGTATCTGGGCTCTCCTGAGCTCTTTACTGCCTCCAACCACATCTCCTGGTTTCTCTAGCCCTGATCATCCAGACTCTGCTCACAGGAAAACACTTGGTAGCTTCCCTTTATAGCACTAGTCCAGATTTTTGTACCATCTTTCAACTTCAGCCCTTAACTTTCAGGTTCTTCAGGTTGGTGAATAGCTCTGCAGGTCCACTGTACAGACTATGGTGGCCATTTTAAAAACCCATCTGGAGTAGAGAGTTTTCATGGTCCACCCTTTTCCTAGGGCAGATACAGATGAGCCCTTGCCTTCTACTTCTTCCATTCCTACCAGGGCCCATTGTCTGCACCAAGAGTATCAGAGGGGAGGGGACCAAGGAAGTCTGCACCAAGAGTATCAGAAAGGAGGGGCCAAGGAACCCATGCCTTTTTCTTTGCCACTAGCAGTGAGTTTAGCCATGGTACATGGTATTAAGTCTTCTTGGCACTGGTTACATTAATGCCAGGACCTTTGACACAGGTAGTCACAAGTCCTTAGGCTATTGGCACTAATGTGTCCTTGGCACTGAGATCAACTCCAGCCCCCTTGGGTCCTTTCTCATTGTTTGTGCTTTCTACATCTGACATCTCTGTGCCGAAGACCAACTCGGTGGCACTGGTGCCAGGACTGCTGGAGTCATAATTTTGCCATTGACCTCTGTTAGTGGCCAAGGTGTTCTCTGTGCCAGCATCCTCAGCACTGACAACCGAGGTGGTACGGAGGACACGTAGAGTTTTCTAGCCATGAAACAGGCACATACCATGATGGTCCCATTCATGTACACAACCCAGCTTTATTATTTTTTTTCAGTTACTCCTCTTTCCAACATGACCCAAGAATGGAATGCCGTTTGAGTCCGACAATCCAGGGAGGAGTCCTCTTCTAAATATTTGCATGAGTTCCACTCCTATGTAAGATGAGATGCCTGGACATGGATCTTGATAACAGAGAAGTTTCTCTCCATTCCCATTCATATGGCCCTGAATTTGGGGAAATCCTTGAAATGAGTCTCTGAAGGATCTTGGCCCACTGATACTACTACTTCTGAGAAACTGATCCTTCGGGAGGTGTTCGGTCTGCCCCACCAGCAACTTAGGTAGCCCTACCTGCCAAGAAGATGGTGAGCTTTGCTAGTGTGCATGTAAAGAACATGACATATCAGAGACTAAACCCCCAAAGTTAGACTGGGTCCTATGGAGTCCCAAGGACCTCTCCCACTAAAGCACAGGACTACTTATGGACAATATTGTTGTCTCGGTTGCCATATAAAAACAGACTTCAGAAAGATGCTCAGGCCATCTTTCCCCTGGCGGAGTCCAGCAAAATGGATTGCTTACGGAAGAGAGTGTGTGTGCCAAGTACCACCCCTCACTATCTCCATTCCTTAAATTGCTTAAAGCATATGGCCAGATTCCAGATGGAGCTAGCCAACAAGACAGTTGTCTGTTACAAATCTGTGATGAAGTCTCAAAATTCAAGTATAATGGTATTACTAATAATGTTGATACTGCAAAGAATGATGGAGATGTTCTACTCGTACCTAGAGAATTGTATTAAATTAGCAATCCCAAGTAGATTTAAGCAAATGGGTATAAAAGTAAACCGGTGTGGTGATCCTCTAGCATTAATAAACTATATAGTAAAAGGAAGAAATCCTTAAACCAATACAACATAATAGCTGGTCCCATAATTTGAATGTAAACAAATAAGAAACTAGAAAAAAAGCACATGAAAAGAATGAAGGCATCCCATCAACTCATCTAGCTGGAGAAGCCAAAGACCAGATTTGTCATGTCAGAAAAAATGAGAAATAGCATTACTCTGAGCTTATTCATACTCAAGTCCAGTAGGTATTGTCAACATACTGACAGATTTAGTGCCACTTACACTGTAGAGACATCCTTTCCAAATCCTATTTTCCTTTATGAAATCATGCTAGCAACCATCACAAAAGAGCATGGACAAGAAGGTACTCTTCAAAACAAAGAATAGTTCATCCCATGGCCTGAAAGCATACCCGGTGTCCTGTTTAATAGTACTAAGCAAGGACTGGCAGATCAACTCCTTGACCTCTTTAACCTGAGCCTAGCAAGTGGCTTTTTTTAAATCATCATTTAAGACAAAGGCTTTACATACATTAATAGAAAAGAAAAAGAATATTAATGTTTTCATTTTCTTACATTATACATTATGTATGTTTTTCTAAAATAGACATAATAAACATACTGTTCACTTCCTGCCTTCCTTTAAACTCACTCCTCATCCTAAACATTGTTCTGCATGTATTGTTTCCACAAACTTATTTTATTTCTGCATAATTTGGTGCATTCTCTTTTCTAAAGATACCACCTCCAATTATTTTATCTTCTTTGCAGTGTTTAGTACTTCTGTTACATTTGGTTTAGATTTTGATTACTGTTTTCTAGTAATTTCCTTTTCGGCAGCCATTAAACTTAGTAAGGCTATATACTATGTCTGGGCATTTCTGATCCAGCTCAAAAGTATAGTTTGCTTTGTTACAGCCATTTGCTCCTTCAGCATTTCTGATCAGTTATTCTACAGGAATTTTTTTTAATCTATTAACTCATTAGACTCTCCACAAACATGTTTCCAGTTCTTTTTTTCCCCAGCAGACCTCTCGAATTTGCTGTCTAGCTTGTCTAGCTGAGGTACAATTCTCTGTCAACTTGGAGTATAAAAAAAGATATGCCAACAATCCCAAGCAAAAATCCTAAGCCTTCTGGAGTTTGATGCGTATGTGAGAGCCATTCAGATGTCCTTCCTTTGTTCCTACATAAGTTGCTTTCTAGTCTCTCTTCTCAATCTTTTCTTACCTCCACCAATTGATTCTTATAGACTTTGGAAAATGTTGTATATACCCTGTTAATTGTTTCTTAAAGTTACTATGCAGTATTTTATATGCTGTGCTAAGGTTCACTTTTTTAACAGCAGCTTCTGCTCCAGACTCTTCTAAAAACTCTAACAGAGCTATTTTTTTTTTAACTTGGCACTACCTGTCCGTTTCAAACTTTGTACTCCCTGTCCCTTTCTCTTTGCTTGTTCTCTATCAATCCCTGGAAGGGAAGGCAGTCCCTAACCTGGTCCAAACCTGCTTAGCCTCTTATCACTCTTGTTCCCTTTCCTTGCCTAGTTATTTGCTCCCAATACTTAGGTAGGTACTAGGCTATCGGCCCTGGGGCCTATACAAGCCCAACCAAAAAGGTACCCTGGCTTTTGCCACCCAAGAAAATGATTTTCTTGTGCCACTGTCGAGCAGAGCCACAGAGGTGATCCCTGGGGTGAATTTCCTATTTCCCATCCAATCATCAAGATTTTATTTTTTTACCAGTTTTCTCCAGTAAATTCCTGTCCCTCTTGCATATTTTCTGTACCCTGACTTGCAGTAATTGTTACTGGCAAAATCTCCTTTTTCCATTCTCAGGCTGATTTGAATTTTAAAACACTTTCTGCCACTTTATGAATCTGTAAGATTGTTGTTTTCCTTAAGGATTTGGATGCAGAATGCTACTCCAATTTCATCATGATCATCCCTCTCCAGTTTGATTTATTACTTTCTGCTTGTGTTGCGTGTATGAGACTTGTTTGTATAACCCTAAAGTATTGATTCAAGTCTAGTAATCCTAAGCGTCCGTGTTCTATGGGGAGGGATCCCACTTAAGTCTTGCCTGTTCCTCTCCCAAATACATTCCTTTGGCTATTTTAGGTTATCCTTGAAAACTTTCATCTGGTTAATAAAAGCTATGTAGTCATTGAAGAAAAAGGAACAAACCAAGCCTGTAATATCGGCACACAGTTCATTAAGCTTTCATCCCATCAATGCTTCAGAGGACTTCATCAGAACTGAACATCACCATTGGCACTGAAATGACATCAACTACTTTCTCACCAAAAGCCCATAATTTACAAATTAAAATGATGTCTTTCATTAAAATAAATACACAGAAAATGTTCAATTTTAAACTAAATTTAGAAATGTTTTTAAGTAAATTGTTGAAGGTAAGCATTTGTAAAAATTCTATAATTGTACACACACACACACACACACACACACACACACACACACACACACACACACACACACACACACACAAAATTAAAACATTAAAAACTGCATTTGAAACGCAACCAATGTGGCAAACTTTAATAATTTTTTCTACCATACCCATAAATAAATGACAGTGAATTTCTGAAGGATAAAAAATATATGTTTAAAAATAAATCTGAAATTAAATTTACCAAGTGGTATGGGTACTGACAGTTTTACCCAGAGTTTGTTGAATTATTCGACTGCCATGGGTGTTGAACTGATAGTTACTCATCAGAAAGAACTGCAATTAACAAAGGGAGTCTGGGAAATTGGATGATCTTAATGTTTGAGTTATCAGGACGTGTTTGCTAAATTTGACAAAAAGTACTGGAATTTACAAGGGAAAAAATGTAAGAAAATGAAGAGTGATAAGAATCAATATCAAAATAGCATACCCTATTAAATCTACATAGAGTACTAAGAGAGCGCTTAATGGGCACCAGTGGTGGACAAGTAGGTGGTGATTATAACACTGGTGTACCAGTGGTTGAATGTGATGTTACAGATTTTGAATAGGGTAATTTTGGAGGACCCCCCCCCCCGAAGATCTGAACGTCTAGCCAGTCAGTTAGACCGATTAAAAGGGCACATGGCCCAATCAAGGGAAGTTTGTATAGGTACAAGAGGGTTACACTTAGCCCCCAGGTATCACCAAAACCATAAATTCTCCAAAATGGGAAAGGAGAAGGGGAAGATTAATTAATTACTTCTGAATATGATACTTCAAAATTAACACATCACAAAGGTTTTAAGGTGCTTAGAGTCATATTAACCTTACTGAGAACCATTTTATGTCATTTGAAGGGAGTTCTAAATTTATTCCTACTAAAAGATTTGACATTACTGATACTTCCGTTGAACTTGGGTTGTTTATTAGAACATTGAGTCTGGCCACACTTTCCAGTGAATCTGAAGGCATTGCAAACCTTCAGAGGGATCAGTCCGTTGGTGTTAAAAGGAAAGAGTATATTTAATCTACTCTAAACCCTTTTATTCAAACGTTTGAAGGCCTGTAAAGATGTGTAAACTATTAAGTAAAACATTTTTATAAATTTAATTTGAGCAACAAGAAATGTTGAAGGACTAGAGGTGACAGTTCAGTAAGATCAATGAAGGCAGTTAAAGGGATAGAATTGTTATATACAGCACTTTTGACTATGAGTGCTATGTTTGATATTTTGCATGGTGGTGTAACTTGCAATAAATACATATTGCTTATAAAAAAGATCGATTTAGTTAATATTTTCTTAGACAAAGGGATTTCCCTCGCAATTTTACATTTTTTTTTAGCTAATTTTAGTCCCACTATATCTACTATTTGGTTTCCCTAAAGTGCACAAGAGTATTTCTGAGCCCCCACTTAGCACCAGTAGTTGGCTATCCAGGGATCCAAAATGTATCCGTTGGCGGTTTTTATAGACTAGATATTTAAACCCATCTTTAATATTTAAAATACATTTATTGAAAGATTCCTGGGATTTTTTTGGGTGTCTAAAAGAGGACTAGTAAAAATATAATTTTTTTTACCGTTGAGGTTATTGATTTGATTACATGCATTCCTAAGGATGAAAGACTTGTTTTGTTTCATGAGTCTTTTTTTTTTTGTGAATTTCTCAAAACAAATTAGATTGTATGTCATTGGTCTTGGATAATAAATTTATTTTATTTTTGAAGGAGAAATATTTAAACAAAATAGAGTGGGTCACAATAGGAGCAGCTTGTGTCACTGTCTATGCAAACTTGCTGTTATTTGCCTGGGAAAGAAAATTCATATTCAACTCATTTGTACTGGTATTGTAAGTTATACCTCTTGTTTTTGGATGCTATTTTTGAGTTATGGTGTGGCCCTTTGGATGAAGTATAGCCTTACACTTTTTTTTTTTTTTAAATAGCACTGCAGATTTTTTAAGGTTTAGTTGTAATGTGAATAGCCTCAACTGTTATGACACCGCAATATACAGGATTCCAAAACAGGTTTCGTTTTTGGTATTTTCCTGAAACCTAATTTTAGTAATGCATATTGCATTACTCCTGTTTTTACCCTTTTAATGTAAGAGAAGTTTAGTGAAAAAGAGCAGTGTATAAGGACAACAGTGTAACATCTTCCAAAGAATTGATTTGTGAAATGAATAAACTTATGTATTATTTTTATTGAGAAGGGCTACCCTTTAGGGATGTTAATGACTGTTTGTTTTTGATGAAGTAATTATACAATGGAAAGGAAAATATAAAACACTGTTTGGTGTGGGCATTGAAAGTGAGACCATTGTAGGTAATCAATTAAATCTCATCACTCATTAGTCCCATTATAGAGTACAATGCCCCTTTTGGTATGTACCTCACAAGACATCTACAACAACTGGAAAGGCCGCAAAAATACCTCACAAAGAGGATTACTGGCCTCAAACAGATGCCCTACGCAGACAGTCTAAAAAAAACTCCAGCTTTACTCCGTCGCATATCGCCTACTCAGAGGTGATCTCTGCCTAACATACAAAGCTATGTCAAACCCAGAGCTGTTGGACATGCTCCACTTAAAGAAATCCCAATCCCTCCGAGCTACACGCCCTAGGGACCTAAACCTTGTCACCACAATAAACAGAACATGCCGGAGGGATAGATTCCTGTCCCAGAGACTTCCCATACTCTGGAATAAACTACCTATCTATATCAAACAAAGCTCTTCATTAGCACTCTTCAAGAAAAATCTTGATGATTGGATGGGAAATAGGAAATTCACCCCAGGGATCACCTCTGTGGCTCTGCTCGACAGTGGCACAGGAAAATAGTTTTCTTGGGTGGCAAAATCAAGGGTATCTTTTTGGCTGGGCTTGTATAGGCCCCAGGGCTGATAGCCTAGTACCTACCTATGAAGCTATAATATTTCTAGTGTGAACAAATTTAATAGAGCCATACTCTTTCAGTACAGCGATGGTACTAAGGACATTAAGAAGTACTGGAGAAAAGTGAGAGGTAGTGCTTCCATTTTCTTTTCAACATTGTAGGTGAAAGACATAGTTTTGTGTAGAAAAGACAGTTTCCCTCCACACTAACCAGTCTTTTGTGCCTAAAGTGGACAGCAAGTCAAACATTAATCAGACCATTCAGCTACCAGTCTTCTTTCCCAATTTTTCCAATAAAGGGGACTATCTGTTGCATTTACTGGACGTGTTGCATAAACAACTATGTTTCTATCTTCACAGGACTAAACAGTTCAGAAAATCAGATCATTTATTTGTGTCCTTCTCGCCTAATCACCTAGGGCAGGCCATAACGAAGGTAATTCTTGCCATGTGGATTATTAATTATTCTTAAGTGTAAAAGCAATACAATTTGAAGTTGGCTACTCACCTAAAGCCTGTTCGACTAGATCTATAGTCATATCCTCTGCATTTTCATCTAGAATGTCAGTTGATGACTTCTGTGCAGCAGTCACTTGGTCTAAATCCCATATATTTGTGATTCATTGCAAATTGGACATTGTCTTCAGAAGCAGCAGGGATTCTTTTGGCTTGACAGTGCTCTGGCATGTCCTTCCTTTTGACCACCCAAGAGAGAATGTAACTGGGTACTCTGACCCATACGTGAAACAGAACGAGAAGTGCAACGTCAGATTTTTAAGTTATGCACTTATAATAACTTGGTATCTTTGTTGTCCATTCTCATTCTGATTCACCCTCACTCCCATCTGCACCCCCCCCCCCCCCCCCGAGAATTTTTTTTTTTTGGAAGATCTGTGAAGCATATAATTAAAATAATATTTGTTACATATATGTTTAAACTGCGCAACCGTATTTTAGGCTTAGTGAATTGAATCCTTACCTCTGTTCTGATCTTTGTCTCCTTTTTGTTTCTCTGCTTGTTCTGTTCATTTACTTGTTGCTGCACTTGAAAAACACTAGCATAGAGCTGAATCTAGTACTGGTTGTGACCTTTGGAGCTTGTAGTATAGTTGATCTTTTGCCTGGAGAGGCCTAGCTGTTGCTTCATGGGAGGGGGTTTCAAGTTTGGCCTTATCTAGCTAGATTTACTGCTACATGGCTCTGTTTTAGAGAGATCAGTTTATCCAGTCAAAAACAATGGTTGGTTCCTGTTTCTCTGCCTTAAATAGCCAGTATTTAAACCAGTTTGTGCTTGTTTGCTGAAAGCTTCATTGAGTGAGGCCAGGCCTTCTCCCCTTGCTGTGCTGTTTTCCAAAAACCTGTTGAGACTACAAAATGTAAGTGCTTATTTTCAACTGTTTTCTGCACTTCTTATTAACTAAAACAGTATTTGCTACATATCTGTTTAAACTGTGCAACTGTATTATAGGCTTAGTGAATTGAATTCTTATTTGGTGGCTTTTGAATTGCCCACCTTTACTATAAATTTGATATTGGACACACCTCCCAGTCCGATTGCATGAGCTCATTCTACTGAGTACAGTATGATCCGTTGTGAAGGCCCACCTCTTTAGCTTCTTAACCTTGAATTATCTTTTGTCTCCTCTCTTTCTGCTAAAAAAAAAAAAAAAATGTTTTTGCTTCTTCGTACTTCATTATGCTGCTTGTGCTTAGGTGTTCAACTGCATTTAGCTTGCTGCACTTTATCGGTAGCCTGATTAAATTGATGGGTATGTACCTACACCAACTGCAAAGGCCACAGAAATACCTCACAAAGAGAGTCCATGGCCTTCAACATCTGTCCCATATGTGCAAGCTCAAATCACTGTCATTCTGCTCGGTATTGTACAGATTGCTCAGAGATAATCCGTGTCTCGCCTACAAAGCAGTCTTGGACCCTGCCCTACTAGAGATGCTTCCATATCCGCAAGTCTAACTCCTTGCATATTACCTGATCGAAAGGCCTAAATTTAATATGGGACATTAACAAAAACTGCTGGAGAAACAGATCAGTCTCCCAGGGGCTGCCCCACCTCTGGAATAGACCCCCCATACACGTCAAACGAAGTATGTTGCTGACCCTCTTCAAACACAACCTTGAGTGGATGGGAAACCACAGATTTGTCCCAGGGCTTCACTTGTGTCCCTCATTGACAAGGGCGATGGGTGCTGGTTGAGATTTCTTTTTTGGGGATAAACTCTTTGGTTAGGCTTGGAAGGGCCCCAGGGCCATTAGCCTAGTAACCCCCTATGATCATAAGAGGCAACTTGTGTCTGGCGTGCAAAGCATCCCGCGACCCATTACTGATGCCCTTTGACTTGCAGATGTGAAGTAAGTCCATCAGAATTATTGTGTCCAGGGACCCAACTGAAGCTGTAACAGAGCTTTTTGGAGGGACAGGAATATCTGGAGCAGACTCTCCATCTGTGTAAAGTTAAAGCTCATCCCTGAGCACATTCAACTGTAACTTAGATCAGTGGGTGGGAAATAGGAGATTATACCTCTGGACTCCCCTTGTACTATTAATGGGCAGAGGCTGCATCTAAATGTTTTATCCCATTGTATGGATCCCTCCAAATGTCTGCTTTGATCTAATAATTATCACTAAAGTAATGTGTAAATATTGATCTTCTAAAGGATTATGTAAATCTAAACTCCAACAGGAAAGGTTAATTTTAAGCACCAAAAGGCATAATTGGCTAGGCTTAAAATGGCCCACAAGGGCAGTTACCCTTGTACTAATCTATGAACATTGCACATTTAAAATGAAAACTTAACTTTTGTGGCCCCTCCGTTATTCTACTCTATGTGTATAGACCAGTATAAAAAGATACTAGCATTTTAGATGAAAGTACATGTAAAAAGTTAAGTAGAGACTTTACTGCAGTTATTGAATGATATCAAGTGATGTTGACAAATCTATTATGTAATAGCAGCATCTTAGAAGAACTTTGTAGGTACTTTCAAATATCTGATTTGATGCTGTCATTTCTGTCTGGCTTTAACCTGCGAGTTTATTGGATCTGACTCTTATCCAAGACGGGCCATTTTCAAAGACTTTGGCCCCCAACCTCTACTCGCTAAACATAGTACCTTGCTTTCTCTACAGTTGCTTCAGATCTTGTTTACCACATTCTAACAGAGCAGCTAGATCTCTAGCTCCACTTTGTTGTGAATCCTTTTTTGATGTTTTCTTTCTCTCACATGTTCCGCTACCCTAGCATTATTATTGTAGATAGTAATTGGGTGAGTCTGATTTTGGATAGGTTTTTAGGTAGTTTCTCTATTGCTGTGGGCTTTTCCCACCCATTTTTTTCTGTGTATTGGATGTGGGAGTGGAATAGCTCGTAGTATATATATATATTTCTTTTTTCTGTTGTGTTTTGTACTGCTGTTGATTTCTGTGGATAAGGGGTTTCAGAAGTGTGTGGCATGGGGCCACAAGCTCCCATCACAGGACACACTTTCAATGCCTTTACTGCCTGTGGACTGCTGTTTTGGGGACTGATTCCCATTTGTGACCACTTCAGCTCCGGGGCTGTCAATAAGTATAGGACTAAGTAAGCCCTGAAGGATCTCCTGCCTGCGGGAGATGCTGCTTCCTCTTCTGCTCTAGCTAGTAAGTCAGACGAGTGATTTGGGGTTGGAAGGAGGGTACTAAGGACCCCAGAGGATTGAAAATGAGCAGCTCACCCTGCTTCAGCTACTTCTCAAAGATACCTATGAATTGTGTTGCATCCTTCTTGCTCTCTTTACTCTTTAGAGCCAAGTTAACAAGGTACTAGGACAACTTAAAGCAGCCTGTTAAATATCCAGTTTTCTCAGTCCAGAAGCCAGTTGCTCCATAGTCGCAAGTCCACTCATTCCTAGGATTGCACACAGACTGCCCCTTATTGTTACAAACTCAGCTGTTAATACCACACTGTTACAAACTGTATAGGATAAAATAGTACGTTTCATAAACCTAGCTAACAAATACCACTGCACTAAAGTAAAGAATGGTTGGCTTACAATTTCAGTAAGAAATGAGGCACTATCCTGCTTAACACCCTTACTTAGCTCTTTTAATACTGGATACTGTCTGCCTTTAAAGACCAGACCCTCTCTAGTAGGGGTTGTAATTATACTCTTTGAATTACAAATGGCACTCTTAACCAGATGGCACTCAATTGAACAAGACCCCCTTTCCAATTCTGCTGAAAAAGCCTTCTCTAAAAATGCATCTTCCAGTTGAAACAAACTCACAGAATAAATAAGGCAAGTCAGTGAAATTGTCTTCAAACTACAAATAAAAAAACTCTGATAAAATGGCATGCCTGTAAGTGTTTCACAGATGTAGGCTAGAAAGCGTGTGTAAGGTAAGAAACAATTGTTTTCCAACTACTGACGTTGTTACTATTTCAACTCTTGTGTTCACTGAGATGATTTTATGAACTTGAACTATAAACTAATTTGCTCAGTTAGTAATGAACCAAATCCACCTGAAAATTCAAAATGATCTTTTTCTAGTGAAAATTCCAGTACTGTGTTAAAGCTACGACTGCTAGTGCCATTGTGAATGTCTGTGTAAGTAGTTCTACATTATCTTGATATGTTTACATGTATTGTCTGGCCTCTCTGCCATTGGGTTATGACTGAAAAGGGTCCTTAGGCCATTTCACTTAACAAATGTGAAATAAACTAAGTAAAGATAATAGTCATTTTATTACAGCAGCTATAAATTCCTTGTATAGCAATATTTGCCTTGAAGAGGATCAGGTGGGATTGAGATGAGTATTATATAAATTTTCATCCTGTCCAGAAGCTTTTATAGAAATGACAGTGGTGTTAACAGAACTTGTATTAACAAACTGTATTCTTATAGCAGGCGAAGAATATCTGCTGACAAGAGGTACTGCAGTGAGTACCTCTGTGGCACTGAGGTATGCATGCACATACTTATTATGTTAAGAAGACAATATGTTAAAGAGCTATGGATTTAATAATGTGATGTTTTTGGGCATTTTATTTGGCAGTTTATTAACTACTGATATGGGACAACCAGAGGAATCTGACTTCTTGATACAAGATTTAATGGAATGTTGTGCACTTAATGATTGTTACCA